>NC_056743.1:943149827-943372327 GCF_019279795.1 Protopterus annectens
AAAGGTTTTGGATTAGTTGGTTAGCCTATACAAAGTGTTAATAAACCAGTCTTCAATTGTAATTTGTTTCTAGTTTTTTAGTTTTAGGTAGCACAGTCTCTGTTTACACTATGGTGTTAAGGGGAAAGGGGAACTTCACTAAAGGAATGATTTTAATGATTTTGCTGCTCTTAACAGAACCATCCTCTGTAACTACTCCCTTGTTCCAAACAACCTGATTACGTATAAATTAGGAATGTTTTTGATTCTCTTCTTTACACTCTACTAGGATCGCTTGTTTGTGTGTTTCAGTAAAGAATATTCCATATTTAACTCAGCTGTGGACTACCTACTGTTTTCTATTCGATCATTTTGTAGCAGATATTTACGGTTTGATTTTTATCACATGAACTAAATGCATTAACATATAATTCAGGAAGTGCACATCACACCCTCCACACTGCAAAGTTTTCTTCTTTTTATTTTTTAAATTGACTTTCTCATTTCTCCCAGACTAGATTCCAAAAAAAATGTAGTATTACTTAACTGTCCAACAAATGATTTATACTATTCTGTCTTGAATTCTAAAAAAATCATCTACAAATCTTTTATAAAAAAATAACTCTATTAGAAAAAAATCACAAGAAGGTAAAATGTCAACCTCCCACCATCCTAACAGTCGGTTGCAAAGGCTGGAGCTACTGTAGAGCCCATCACCACCCCCTTAATTTCTTTGTAATATTTCTTATTAAAAGTTCTTGTACAATATAATCTATAATGAAGAACAACTCAAATTAATTTTATTATTTCTAAAACTGGTATATTTAGATAAAACTGACCTAAAACTATACACTGGAATCTTGTATATTTGTAAAGAAGAAATATCAACAGACATCGTCCTTACGTTCTTGTACTTACCGGGATAGTCATTATTAAACTGTCTTGTTTGTCCTAAAAATCAAATAAATCCTTAATATAGGAAGGTAATAGTTGTACTAAAGGATTCATGACACCATCCATAAAAAGTGAAATCTTTTTGTAATATTATTGGGTGTAGAGACTATTGCTCTAAAGGGTGGGGGGTGAAATTAATCTTTGTGTATTTTTGGAATACCAAATAAAATTTCTATTTGTGGTTTGTCAGTTGTCAAATAATTTTATATAATTCCAAATCAGTATTAGCCATAAAAAAGCAAGTGGTCCTATTTCTAATCATTTTCATATGAATTATTTTTTTCCCAAACCTCTCCAACAATGTGTATATATTGTCATATTCCCCTCTCGTATCAGGAACTGCCTAATCATACTTTTAATATGTTTAAGTTTGCTACTTTTATGTAGTTGGAATAGAATGTTTTTCTTAATGAGCAGCTTCAAGAATTCTAAACCTGTCTGGTGGTGGGGGGGGGGACTCAACTAGTTAAAAATAAAATGAATCTGTACATGCTACCCTGGATGAAGTACAGAAGTCCTTTGCTTATTTGACATTACAGGTTGCTGAACTGAAAGGGTCCAAGGAAGTTTTACATAGAGATGGTGCTGTTGAGAATATCATGGGTGAAGATGAACCCACTGTTGTAGCTGGTGGGAATTGTGCTTCATCCCCTTTGTTTAGACTGGTATTGGTTGCATTAATTTGTTGGCTTTTTCACAGCTGCAGTAACCCTTTTGAGGAGACTATCAACAGCAATGTTGGTTTCTTTGAAGGCACAAATTGAAGGGATGTCTTCTAGAATTTGTAAAGTTGGAGGTATCACACTATTTCTCTTGAAATCTTTTTTAACAATGTTTGTCCTTGAGAATAGTTCAGAGAAGGCTGCACTTTTTTCACATTTCTCATCGTGCTAGCATTTACTGATTCATTTTATTTTTAGGATTCTTTTTCAAATGGGTCTAGAGATTTCTTTTCCTGAGACTCCCATTATATCACTGTAGTTTTAGTTCTTACTTTCAAGGTAAACTTGTAGAAAGTTCACAAAACTTGACCAGCAGAGGGAAAGGGAATTATCACTTGACATGAGTGACAGGGAAAGGACAAACACCAAGAAAGAGAAGCAATTGCATGAGTGTTTTGTTAACAGTTCACACAGAATTTTTAAATTGACAATTTTTTTTGTCCTATAGAAACCAAACGTTTTGAATTGGGACTTCTTTTCTGCCAATGTTTAGTGTGAATGTGATTAAAAACATTAGACTTTAAATTGTACACCAGAAGGTTATGATGCAGTGAGTGAGTTTGAAAACAATATTTGTGGGTACACCGACTTTACACAACACTTTAAAAATTTTTGAACAATGTTGTTAAAATATTAGAGAAGTTTTAACAAATGCTATATGTGACTTTAGATAAAGCTGAAAGGAACATGGAGTGAGAAACAATAAGACTTATGGATATATGAAAGCTGACAAAGGTAGGGAAGTTGGTCATTATGACACATGATGACTATGTCACTGCTATAGAAAATGTTACGTAATACAAATGAATATTTGGTAATTTCCTTAGTTGACATATGTTAGAGTTGTACTTCTGTTTATACTTGTTTTATTTATATATATATATATATATATATATATATATATATATATGAATATTAGTTTTGAATTGTATAATTATTTGGTAATTGAAACCACAGTGTGTGTCTGTGCAGCCAAAATAATACTAAAAACATTCAAACAAAGGCTGACTTAGTGTGGAAGACAAGAACCAAAAATAAAACACTTTGATGTAGTGTGAAGATATTTCATAAAATCCATGAAAACTGTAACAATCTTAGAAAGCAACTTAGGTAGTAATGGTTAAGCACTTCTGTCCTCTGTATAAGATTTCATTAGAACCATTGAAATCATAAAAGTGTTAGTATAAGTACCCAAAGAAAGTTATGCAAAGGTTAAAGTTGACAAAATAAAATTTGTGTTTCTGGTTTCAAACACATGGTTAAAACATGTATTAGTATGAAATGCTTGCCAAAGATCTACAAACCCTACATTGTCCACAAAAAAAAATTTTGTAACTATAGTTTGCTGCTCTTAGTTTGAGCACGGGTAAAATATCTATTTTATTTATTTTATATTATTAACCGGGTTAGTCAGACTGTCAATGAGCCCTTTTTCAACGGAGACCAGAGGAGAAAGCCTGCAAATATAATGCAAATAATAGAATACAAAGAGTAATTTACATGACCAAAATTAATTACTATGAGCAAATTGAATCAAAACTAAGCGTAGGTAGTACAAGGTATGATGGTGACAGATGCAGCAAGCAAAAGACAACATACTGAAACTAAATATATACTGCAAATATACAATATGTACATAAATATAGAGAGCAACAGAGGTGAACAGAGCAATAGAAACAGTTAAGTTCAATTTTCAGCATCGCAGTATGTGGACCACATACTTCTTATGGATCTACTTGGGTTTCCTGCAAGTCACAACACTAATAATTCTTCTTTCTTGGAAATCCCAATGAGAACAACATATTTTGTTCTGAACAAGGGAATCTTAACCCAGCTTATTGGTTTCCTGTCTCAAAATGCAGGTACTCATTACTCTACACCATGTTGAAAAAGATGTCTTCTACCATGAGGCTACTGACCCCGAATTTACAACATCGAACTAGAATCCACTTCTGGATTCACCAGGAATCATGGAGGGATGTCCCATACGAATGGCATTGGTCTTGCCCCACTATTGTTACCTACTACAACTAGACAAATTAATGGTAACCACCTTTTCCACTATTCATCATGATTTTCTAACCAGTCTAACCTTTCTGAATGGTTCAACCAGGAGCTACAGTTTATTTCCACTACAGTGACTGATTCTAATGCCAGTTTTTCTAATATGCTGGACAATTTTGACAAGGAACTTAAGGCACGTACCCTGCAAGTTGACAATTTACAACTACAAGGACTTAAAACATTTCTTGAACACTTTTCACTATTTAGTAAAGGGTTTTAAATTTTTCCCAAGCCTAAATTCCATCTAGTGCACTTACTGATTGAATTAAAATATTTTACCGGAAAATTAAATTTTTACTACAGCTGGGCATTCAACTGAAAACATTTTCAGGAAGAAATGTACCTTCAGCCCTCCACTCAACCCAATCATAGACATTTTTGAGAAAATCTGAGAGAGAGGGTTACAAATTACAAAACAACTGCTCTCCCCACTATTACAACCTGACCAAGGATGAATGGCGACTGCTGAATGATGTTAAAACAAAGCACAACATCAGAGTCTTGAAACCGGGCAAAGGGGGTGGCATAGTACTGGTGAAAAAATAGATTATATAAGTCACATGCTCAGCATGTTACATGATACCTCCAACTATAAGGTAGTTTCCAAAATGAGATTAGCATTGTGTACAAAAAATTGACATTTTTTCTGGAAGACATTTTATCACAAGGAACCATCACAACTGACACCTACAACTTTTTGGTAAACAATTCTCCAGTTATCCCAACAATATTTGGGATACACAATGTCCACAAAGACATTTGGACCCCCCTTACTGGTAAATAGTCACAGCTCAAGGATCCAAAACATATTGTATGGCAGTCTTTATTGATTGTATTTTGAAAAATTCTCTGAAACATAAATCACACTCAAAAAAAAAAATCCCAAGAATTTTTTTAATCTAAAATCAAACAAGATTACTGTGGTAATTCTGTCACTTTGTTATGATGTTGAATTGTTCACTTGTATTCCCCATGCCACTGGCTTAGAACTTTTCCATTAACTGTTATTGACCTTAACAACTTGGGCAATGCACTTTATCAATATTTCATTTTTTTGCGAGGGTGAATACTTAGCCATGGGTGCATCATGTGCCCCCATATATGCCAAACTCATCATGTATTCCTGGCAAAAGGAGTATATTTTAGATTCAATCTACAGCAATTTTGGTATATATATATATATATGTATATGTGTATATATATATATATATATATATATATATATATATATATATATATATAAATATATACATTTTTTTTTTGTTTGGATGACCTCTTCATTTTTTTGGTCAGGGCAGGTTGACACCCTGAATTTGATTTTCTTGGACCACATTAGCCATACAACTGGATTTTTGAGATTTACTTCCTGCCACTCATACGATGGTATATATTATTTAGATGTCACTATTTTGAATGACACGACCAACAAATGCTTTACATTTACCGTCTATAAGAAACCAACCTTTTCGAACAGTTGGCTACACTTCATAAGTTGTCACTCACAGCTATGTAAGAGAAATATTTTTAGAGGTCAGTTGATTTGGTCAGCTTCTATGTGCTCCAACTTTAACTCTTATTCAAATGAAGCTGATACACTCATGGACATGTTCCTTCAAAGGATTTACCCAACAAAAATTTCTACTTTAAGAACAAGATCTGTAGTGGGTGGGGGACTAAATATCTCCCACTACTAGGAAAAGAGGCAACTTTCAATCATTACCCCACCACATGACCAATGCAAATACTGATATTAAAAGCTTTACAACTTCATTAGTACTCGCCCACAATTCACATTCCAAGGAAATCGGAGATCTTATTATAAGAAACTGGAATATTTTCAGAGTCAGTTTGTGTATATATACAACATTCTGGGTGACACCCCATCTTTTGTTTATAAAGTTGGAGGAATATAAAATGCACGCTAGAACTAAAAACTGGATGATAAACCCACTTTTACCACAAAAGACACCAGAAAATGTGGGGCTTGTGGTCAGTGTTCTAACATTTTAGAAAAATAGAATTTGGATCAGTTTCTTCACACTAATGTATACTTTGCTGACGGTAACTGTGGATCTAAGGGACTTATATTGCTTTGTGTTCCATTCGGCCTGCATTTTTTGTGTGAAAGAGAGACAGTTTTGCAAATGTTTTTATGAGCATCGTTATGGAATTTCCAAGTGTAATTTCAACAATGCACTGTTTAAACACACACAGGCATGCATCAATTTTTCCAAGTTTTTATTTGGGGTATTGGAAATTGGTCCTTTCAACAGCAGAGGGGGTTCTTGGGAAACCAAAACTGAGTATAGAGAACTATTCTGGCAATTAAAACTAAATGCATCCTGCTACCCTAGTCTTAATTGGAGCATATCTATTTTACTGATTCTCAAACTAAGGACAGCAAAACTATAGTTAAAAAAATCTTTTTGCTGTGTTCCATCTAGAATTTGTAGATCTTTAGCAAGCATTTCATACTAATATATTTAACCACATGTTTTGAAATCACAAACACAAATTTTATTTTGTCAACTTTGACCTTTGTACATGACTTCTTTTTGGTATTCATACCAGCACATTTGTTTTCAATGGTTCTGATGACGTCCTATACTGAAGACAAAAGCACTTAACCATTACTACTAAGTTGCTTTGTAAGGTTTTACAGTTTTTGGTGGATTTTATGGAATATCTTCATACTATATCGAAGTGTTTTATTTTTGGTTCTCGTCCTCCACACTGTGAGCCTTTGTTTGGATGTTCTTAGAATTATTTGGTAATTGACAATCCAGAAATAGGGATTTTATTTGGTATTCCAAAAATAAAGATAAACTTCATACCCCTTCAGACCAATATTCTCTGCACCTAATAAAATTATAGAAGGAGTTTTACTTTTTATGGATGGTGTCCTGAATCCTTTAGTACAACTATTACATTCCTGTGTTATGAATTCATAGGATCTTTATTGAAAAACAAGGGAGTGTAATGCAAGTTATCTACAAGTATGAGAACGTGATGATGACTAGATATTTATTCATTATTTAAAAGTATATCACAAGAGACTGGTGTTGAGTTTATTTGGTCATTTTTGTTTAATTTATACCGATTTTACAAATAAAATTAATTTATATTCTTAGAGATTGTATTGGGCAATAATTTATTTTTAATAATACGTATTGCAAAGAAATTAAGGGGTGGTGATGGGTTCTGCAGTAGCTCCAATCTTTGCTAACCTAGTGTTAGGATGTTGGGAGGTTCAAACTTCATTAGAAAAAAAAATCCTAAGAAGGTAGAGGTATTTTTATAAAAGATTTGTAGATTTTTTTTTTTTTTTATATAATTCAAGGCACAATATTTGAATGTAAATCATTTGGACAGTTAATTCAAAACATTGTGGCATTATTTTATTCTAGGAGAAATGGTAGGCAGTTTTTTATTAGATATCACCTTAGAGTTGATTCTTCAGAGAGAGAAGTTTTGATAACACAATTTATCACACAGTTTTTAGGAAGAAAAATGTACCTAGGGGACAGTTCATCAGAGCCTAGAGATGGATTACCAGAGATTTGAATTTTAGTTCAGAGGTCAATTTTATTATATCCTTGTTTTCACAGTGATGTTATAAGAGTTGGACTTTATTAGAGATGTCTAAAGAAGTGATTAGTAAGAGAGAAACTCAGTTTGTGCCTGTTTTATTCAAACCTTTGGTAAATAGAAATATAAATTTATATTAATGAAAATACCCTTTTTGTTTTCTGGACATGTTTTTGGACAATTATAATCATGTTATCAAGCATTAATTTTAAACTGATGTTACAAAATGATGATACCAGGATTGATCCACTGCTTACGGATGATGCCAAGGGGACATACAAATGTGGGGATGCGATGTACGTAGGGTTATTTATGAAGGGCCATATATTAGTTTTCAACATTTAGACCAAACGTTTGGTACCATATATCTTTCTATATGTCATTCTCAAGGAATTGTGTATATTAGTGTATATTAGTGTATATTCAAGATGTCTAGCATTTTATGTTGGTATGACCACTAGTACTCTGTGTAAAAAAATTAAAGAACATTTGTGTGCTGTTAGGACAGGATATTTTAATAATGCTTTATTCAAACATTCTTGTGAATGTGTGAATTGCAAGAGATTTTGTTTTATGTGATTGAACAAGTTCAAAACGATTTTAAAATTGCATATTTTAAAAACAGAAATGAAAGAGACAGAGTGGCAGTTAAGGCTAAGGGCGGACTGCTTTCCTGGTGTAAATGATACCATTAATATAAAGTGTTTTTAAAGAAGAGAAGGTTAAATAAAGAAAAATTGTTTTATTTTTATCTTGAGTATGCATTGCTTTAAGGGATTTAATTATTTGATGGCATGTGATTTACATTTTAAATGTTTGTTGTTTTTCATTTGTAACAGTTACTGAAAAAGTCTATTGTGGTACGGTCAAAAGCTGTTAAATATATTCTTACACTAAAGTTCTTAGTGAAGTTGCTTGTCGATTCCTAGTTAACCCATTTCACTGGTTATTTTATTCTGGTGGAATGTTATAGTTACTGCTTTCTGGGACATCTCTTAATTTTTTATTACTCCAATCCTGCAATTTCTGATAAGGATGGTAAGATTATTGAAAAGTATGGGAAAAGGTGTATGCTTCTGAAACTCTGATTTTTAGAATTGTCATGTTCATATTTTAAGGTTTGTCCTGACAAATTGTGAAGGTATGAGGAATGCTTTTGTCTGCAGTTTCTTCTTGTGATGAAACATCTACTTTAATATCTTCTATTGTTCAACTTGCTACTCGTTGTATACAGTGTGCCTATGATACTTCTTACAGGTCTTTGGCCTCTGGTACTCTTTTGAGGAGGCTTGCATGGCTGTGTTCTCTGAATCTTACAAATGATGATAATGTTGCTTTAAATTCTCCTTTGGATAGAATTTAGTTTTTATCCCTACTGCTGCAGAGGTGATCAAGAAGTGTGATGAAACGGGTAAGCTGATATAGGGAATTTCTAAAAATTTTCAGCCCTCCTTTTCCAAATTTTCCAAGGTATTCTCTAACTCTTTGTCTAGTTTTGGTAAGGAACAAAATAAACACACACTACAAAATGCAGGTAGAGAGATGGTTAGGAAGCAATGGCAAGGAAGTTCTAAGAAGAATTATAGACTCTTCCTAAACCAAGGACAGTCCAATAAGTCAGAATGACTGTTTAAGAGACTTAATTCCCCCTCCTATACTCGTACACCCTTTTGTCTTCCAGGAAGTCTGAATCTCCACTTTTCTCTTCGGCAATAGATAGTTTCAGACAAACGTGATCTGAAGATCATTCATTGGTAATGGGAGGAATTTTTTTCCTTTCAAGGGGTCATTCCTCATCTTCCATACCCGATTCTTCTTTCCACCTGTCCATCATCACCTGCTGTTCTCAGGGAGTGATAGAACAAGCCCCCCCCCCCTTTCTAGGTGAGAAACTGGTTTTATTTAAGGATGCTTTCAGTGCCAAAGAAAGGAAATGCTTGGAGGCCAGTTCTGGGTCTTTAATTCCTAAACATATTTGTGAGAGTGCCCAAATTCAAAATACTGTCACTTCATAACTTGTTCATCTTTTTCGTTCATGTTTCCTGGTAACAAGTGATTTAAAAGATGCTCAGCACATCACTGTTCATGCAGATTTCAGATGCTTCTTAAGGTTTGTGTGGGCCTTGATTACAATATCAGTTATTTGCCTTAATCTTTGGATTATTCCCTGCACAAAGTGTGTTCGCTAAGTGTCTAGCTGCAGTTGTAGTACATTAAGTATGGAAAAATGAGGATACCCTATAGACTGTAGACAAATTTCCTATCTTTGCAGAGTCCTTTTCAGAGTCATAAATCTCTGTTTTGGGTGAGAGATCTCATACACATGCTGGGATTCCAAGAGTACATTCAAATGTCTTTCTTGTTTCCTTTTCATAAATTGTGTTTCTGGGATGTCAGCTGGACACTAAAGTACAAAGAGCTTTTCTTCAGGAAAAAAATAGATCTATATCTACATATTTTTCTAGGGTTTTCCATTCCAACTTCAGTTACTATGAGGGAATACATTAGGATTGTGTGTTTCATGGCTTCTGTGATTCTCATGAACCCCCTGGCAATATTCCACATTAGAAAGACAGTGGTATCTGAAGTCTCTCTTGTCCCATCTCCAACACCATCTGTCTTTTCAAATTGTAGTGGTTGGGTTTGTCAAAAGAGAAATCACTTGAAGACAACAGATATCCCTAAATCCAGGTCTCCCTTCTCCCTCCCTGTTCTAAAGCAGTCTCAGTATAGATGCCTTGGACTTTGCTTGAGGGGCAGCTTCAGGAGGGATAAAAGTGCAAGGTGTGTGAGGCACCAGTGAAAGATGAAAAGCCAGATATATATATGTATATATATATATATATATATATATATATATATATATATATATATATATATATATAAAATAGATGCTTTCCCTAATCAATACACTAAACTCTCTGAATCATCTTTTGTCCTAAGAACCTCTGCATTTTGTTACAGAAAATATCAGTCATGTGATAAATCAACAAGCAAGGGAAAAGCAGGTTGTCCCCCCCCCCCTTTTTGCAACCAAGCCATGTTAGCATGGGCTATATCTTCACAGCACAATCTTACTCTACAGGCATCCTACCTTCTGTCAGAGCAAAACTGTGACAGACGAGCTGAGCAGGACAAGAACAGACCCTCGTGAATAGAAACTAGATCGGGGGTCTTCTAATATTTGATCCATCTGTTGGGAGTTCCTCAAGAAAACCTCTTTGCCTCCTCTCATCAATCAGCTGGCAAGAATCTGCTCCAGGACTTCATGCAAAAAGGCCTGGAAAACAGATGCCTTTTCCTTTCCTTGGACAGGAATATTCCTGTATGCGTTTCCTCACTTTCTACTAATATCTAGGGTACTGCTGAAGATTCAGAAGGAAGCCTCCAAGATCACTGTGTTGACATCCGTCCAGCCCAGGCAACAGTGGTTTACCATTCCTTTGGAAATTTGCAGGGAGCAGTTGCCACAAACTTCCTCACAGACTGGATCTACTCACACAAGAACAGTGGTGTTTGATGCACTCTGACAACAACCGACTTCAACTGACTACCTGAATGATAGGGGCTTTATTCAATTTTAGGCACCTATTTACTGAGGATATGCAGTAGGTACAAATGGAGGCAAGAAATCCTGCTACTAGAAAAGCATATACTAACAAATGGAAAAGTTTTTCTAGTTGGTGCCTACTGCATAAAAGGCACCCATTAAGGGCTTGATATTCTGTGGTTTTACCATATTTGTGTGAGTTACTGTCCTGTGAACTTCTTTTTTACTTCTCTGTCAATGGTAATTTATTTACCATTTCAACATGTTTGCCTATGCATCCTTCTCTTTCAATGGAGTCTCATGTCAAAATATTTTGAAAGGGGTTTTGCATAGGAGGCCTCCAAGAAAACCAGTTGCCCTTCCTTGGGATCTTCATTTTGTGTCAGAGAGTAGGTGACACTTGCTCCATTTGAACTAGCTAACCTGGCTGACTTGAACTTCTAAACAGTTTTACTGATTGTTCTGACCTCTGCAAGAAGATCTGATTTGCAAATTCTTGTGGTGACTCAGCCCTACCTCATTTTCCACAAAGACAGTGTTGTTTTTTTAGAACTAGTCTTCCTTTTATGCCTAAAGTGGTATCTTGAGTTTACTGTAAGCTTGACTTGCCATTTCCTCATTTTCTTTTCTTGAATTCAGAAATTAGAAAGTGTAGTCCATACTTTGCATGTCTACAGACAACTCTGGTACTGCCTTGACAGAATTAAATCTTTCTGATCTTGAGATCAGTTCTTCATTTCTTGTGAAGAAATAAGGGACAACCTATGTCAAAACAGACTATATTTCAAAATGGTTGTCGAAGGCTATTACATTTTGTTTTACTCACCATAGCAAAACTATTTCGGGCAGGGCCAAGACCCACTCTGTCAGGGCCTTGGCTTTATCTGTGGATTTTTAGAAAGGGTTTAATTTTAGAAGTAGCAGTTTGGTCCTTTGTATATACTTCTGCAGAGCACTATAAGCTTGATTCATTCTCTAGGTTTAGATCAGCCTTTACACGGACCATTCTTCTACTTCCACCTTCCAAATGTAGCACTACCCATATAGTTAAGACCACTTTAGTAAGCTAAGGTAATCTACCCATTAAGCTAAGGCTACTGGAGCAGTGATCAAGATGAACATAGTATAATTGTGTAAATAAACTTGCCATATCTGCTCTCTCCCTCCACCCACCTTGTTTTTTGGTATGTTTATGCCAGGGTGCAGTTATTTATTTTTTGTTCTTCCATCTTTGTCCTTTCAGGGCTCAGCCTTCCTGTCTCTGTTGGTAGGAAAGATCTGAAGGGCTTGGCACCCAAGCTTGTATTTTAGTCGTATTCACTCAAGTTGCTCGACAGTTTGGGTGCATGGAAGGTGCCCTGAAGCTTTCAAAGCTGGCCGGACATTAAATCCTCTGCAGGATATAACTGTACAGCCAAGGCTACTGGAGCAGTTAGCATTAGAGCATCTACTGTTAGGGTAAATTTACTTACGCAACTGCACTTTTTCAGTGATCCATTGTATCATTTGGATGTAACAACATTCCAGTAGTTCATTTTCAATAAGTTATGAGTAAAACTAATTCCAAAATTCTTAGAGTAAAAAATAAAATCCTTTAATTATGCTACCAATTTGGTCAACAGTATCCAGCAGTCATCCCAAATAATGGTGCTGCATGTGAATATGAGGCAAAAAAGTATTTCTCCCCCACTGTAAATCGTGCCAAGTTCATAAGCCATAAACGACCCACATATTTTGGGGAAAATTCATTATACCTGAGGATCATCTCCAAAACAGAAAAAAAAAAAGATCTGGTAACTATTGATCCAAAAGGGTTAAAAAAAAAATACTTGACAGCCCTAATACCTTGATTTATGAGTTTTACTAATATGTAGGGGCTACACATCCAAGCTGCACAAAAATGTATTACTTTCCACATGTATATCTCTTATCAGTTTAAGAAAATGTGTCATTTAAACAAGCCCTGATGAGACACAGCAAAGGATATAAAAACATTTTTTACAGATATACCAAGATAGGTTCAACTTACAGGCTACAGTAGTTCTCCCAGAAACTGGATCCAGTGTTTGTAAGTAAATAAAAATACTGTGCTTGATGAAGTTCTACAAGAAATTCCACCTTTAAACTCAAGGAAATAACACACATGGTCACAGCATCATTATGGCATTATTTCACTTGTGACTTAAGAAAGCTCCACAGGGTCCAAAAACAGTTGATAAAACCTAGCATTACAACTTCTATATTTTGTTGTGTACCTCAACCCCCCCCCAATCCATATTCACAATTACAATATTACATCTGCTTTTAAGGTTTCATAATGCTTGATATAAAATTCAAAACCTATATGAAAAGTTCTTGGAAGACCAGAGATTAATTAGATAATGACTGAATATTCTGTTCAAATAATGTAACAGTGTGATGGTATGGGGGTACAGAGTCTAGTTAAACCTCATTGGTAACGAATCCTCACTCTGGGTATTGGACATATTTCTGGAATGTCACCAATACTTGAAATTCAGTTTTCTACAAAATTGTTTAATTTCAGAAACAGTTAGGCCACAGGAAACACAAAAACTAGGTATAAAATTTAAACTTTTATTAAGTAGTAAAACTTCATCCTGATTGCTAGCTGATTCAACAAATGGTTTTCTCAAAGTGTCCATTATGTTACTGGATTGATATGTTGTTGAAAACTGTCTAGCATGGTTTCATCATTACTTCCTTCTACATCGTCATACTCTCCTTTCAACCCCCTCCCAACCTAACTCAATCCGTTCATAGAAAATACATGTTAGGTAGTCCGATCTCCCCTTCATTTTTACATATGGGTTCTGAGCTGATGTCCTTCAAGGATGCATCTGCAGTCCTAACATATGGGTTGTCCTGCCTCAGGCAGCCCTTCGGTTGGCCGGATTCCAAAGTCTGGGTCTGGCCTCGGCTGATGTCGCACTTCACCCGACGTCATAGCTGCTGTTTATTGGGTATAAAGGCATCAGCAGACGCCATTTTCCTCAGTCTTTCTTGCCGCGCGGTGCCCGAAGCAGAAGCTGTTCGCAAGTGCCGGTCGTTCAGATCCAGAGATTTCTACTACCGAAGACTTCTAAAAAGCTAAGTACCCCGTTGGGGACTCTTTCTTGCCTCAGCCGATGTCAGACAAAGTAAATAATTGTTTAACTTGTGGGAAACAAATACCTCATAAGGATTTCCACTCTTACTGCCTTCCTTGCTTAGGCCCAGACCACGACGTATCAGCTTGTCTAGCCTGTGCTTCCTTCAACCGACGGACACTTAGACGTCGGTCAGAGTTTGCAGAGGAGTTTTTTGGTCCCGCTTTTGCATACAAAATGCCCTCGGAGAAAAGGACCGACTGAAACCATGGTTAGGCCAACCGCGAGTGTCTCGGTTTCGGCTGAAACAGAGTCCCCGGTTCTTCCTTCGGCCGAAAGCATGCCTCCGATTGCCGAGGCCTCACAGAGCATGGCTGAATCTGCTACTGAATTTACTGCTACAGAAGCAGGCACCCAGGATTTGTCAGACACTATTCCTTTAGACATATCTACCCCTGCACGTGGGGCTGCTAGACCCCCTGCTTCTATGTCTATCAAGGCTTTTGCCAGGGCTAAAGCAGCTAAATCTTCTAAGGCCTTACCTGCTAAAACTCCCTCACATAGGCCTACCTCTAGTTCACAAATACTCAGCCTGGCTGAGGATCTCATTTCTTTGATCAGGGAATCCCAACCTCACCCAGACAGGGCCTCTCAGCCCCCTCCAGATAAGAGGCCTAGGACTGAACCCCCGGAACCTGTCTCTACAGACTATTCCTCAGATGACTCAGACATTTCAGACCCTCAGGAAGGCCCATATTTTCCTTATGAGGATTCTGATGCAGAAGACTCCATTCCTTCTGCTTCTCCTCCTGAAGAATTTTCCTTTGGGGAAACCTTGCATGCTATGAGGGAACACTTCCAATGGCAGGGCCAGGATTTTTCAGATTCAAGGAAAAGGCTAAGGACTTTTTTACACTTACCACAGCATAGGCCTTTAGCCATTCCTCCAGTACTAACAGTTGCTGATGATGCTTATAATGATGCCTGTACTGCCCCTGATTCTCTTCCTCCGGCCCCTGCCAAGCCAGACAGATATTACAGGGTCCCGGACACACACTACCATTTGTATAAGGCTCCTGTTGCAAACCCTGAAACCATTTCACAGGGCCCTAAAGGTGTGGCAGCTGCCTCTGCCAAAAACCCTCTTCCCTCTGAAAGGGAATCTAGAGCATTAGAGAGATGGGGTAAAAAGGTTTATACTTCTGCTACTCTTTCGGACAGGGTCTTGAACTGCCAATTTCACATGATTCAGTACCAGGAATTTTTGTTAGACCAGCTAAATAAAAAAAACTGTCTTCTCCTGAACCTATAGACTGCAAGTCCCTTCAGGATTTGGTACATAACTCTCAGCAGGTCAGTAACCATTTCTTAAAATGTGGCTAGGATGCACTGGAGGCTTCCTTTAGATCAGCTATGACTGGAACAGTGATTCGAAGGCATGCCTGGTTAAAAGAACAATCCTTACCAGATCATGTTAAGTCAAAACTCCTAGATGCTCCCATGGAGAAACAAAGTTTGTTTGGCTCCCCTGCACAGGAGGTTCTAAAGAAGGTGGAAGAAAAAGCAAAATCTGTCCAAACAGTCAAGGATTTCTTACAGTTCCAACCTCCGAGGTTTAGCAGAAATTGGCCTTCGAAGAATTGGTCCTTTCCAGACAACTCCAGAGCGCAGAGAGGCAGAAATAGACGCCCAAGAGGCAGAGGTCAATCTAGGGGTGCCTACAGGGGACGTCAGTGGCAACATACCAACCAGAGAAGTACTGCCACAGATTCAACTACAACCACTTCCACACGGCAGACACAATGACTTGGCTCTGGTTCCGCCTACCAGGGAACAACTGGAAGCACCCTTGGGCGGAAAGCTAGCCTTATTTTCCGACAACTGGCATTACATTACAGGAGACAAATGGACTTTACAAGCAATAGACAAGGGCTACAGGTTTCACTTCCACACTCTACCAAAAAAGAGAGGAATGCCAAACCTACCACCAAGCCAAAAAACAGACGCTCTAAGACAAATCAACAACTTACTAAGGATGGGAGCTATAGAAGAGGTACCACCTATGGAACAAGGCCAAGGATTTTACTCCAGGCTTTTCCTTGTACCAAGAAAAGAAAATCAATGGAGAACTATTCTAGACTTGTCCGCACTGAACACATACCTCATTGTTCCAAAATTCAAAATGCTGACCCTCCAGCAGCTTCTTCCCATGCTGGGCAAGGAGTCTTGGCTGGTGACTCTAGATCTCAAGGAGGCATACCTGCACGTCCCTATACGACCAGATTGCAGAAGACACCTCAGATTTCTTGCAGGATCAGAGCATTATCAATTCTCAGCATTGCCTTTTGGCTTATCTACTGCACCCAGAGTATTCACGAAATGCCTGGCATCAGTAATTGCTTATTGCAGGCTTCAGGGAATTCAAATTTACCCATACCTGGACGACTGCCTAATACAAGCGGACAACAAGGCAAAATTAACAAAAGATTTGGAAAATGTCATACAACTGTTGCAAGCCTTGGGATACACAGTCAACATGCAAAAGTCAAGACTAGTACCATCCCAAAGGATAACATTCTTGGGTGCAGAACTGGATACATCAACTCAGATGTTTTTTCTCACAGAAGAAAAACAAAAGCAACTACCAGTCTACTTCATGACATTAACAACACAAACTCAGCTTACTGCAAGGAAAGTCCTGCAAGCCCTGGGTTACATGGCATCCTGCATAATATTGATTCCGCATGCCAGGCTGCATATGAGAAAGCTACAATGGTACCTAAGGAATGTATGGTCTCAACACAAGCACAGTCTAGAAGCCCAGATTCCAATAATTCCATGCCTGAAGCAAGAATTCCTGTGGTGGGCTCAGGCCTGTCAATTGAACAGAGGCTTGCCTTTCCACAAACCTCATCCAAGCCAGACCATCACCACGGACGCCTCAGACCTAGGCTGGGGGGCACACATGCTGGACAAGTGTATACAAGGCCTATGGACCCAAGACCAGCTGAATCTACACATAAATCTAAAGGAGATGCTGGCAGTGAAACATGCGATCCAGGCATTCAGACCACTTCTTCAACAGGGTCATCTGCTGATAAGGACGGACAATACCACAGTCATGTGGTACATCAACAAACAGGGAGGTACACATTCATATCCTCTATGCCGGATGGCAATGGACCTGTGGAATGTGGCCCTGATTCTCAACATTCAACTTCAGGCCAGATTTGTCCCAGGAAAAGAAAATTCTCTAGCAGACACCTTAAGCAGAACTACCACGGATGCTCACGAATGGATGCTGCATCCAGAAATCTTCAAAGCCATAACAAAGAAATGGGGACTACCAGAGATAGACCTGTTCGCCTCCCCACACAACCACCAATTGAAGAAATTCTGCACAAGAGCATACCACCCACTTGCTTGGAGGGTGGACTCCCTTTCCTTCAGCTGGAAAAACCTGACAGCATATGCATTTCCACCTCTTCCCTTGATGTACAAAGTTCTACTGAAGATCAGAGAGGATCAGCCAAGGGTAATCCTGATAGCTCCAGACTGGCCGAGGCAACATTGGTACCCGCTACTGAGAAGCATGTCTCGGACACACGCATGGCCTCTACCTCTATGTCCCTTACTTCTAACACAGGACAACTACAAGATCCTACATCCAAACTTGAAAACACTGCAGCTAGCTGCTTGGTATATTGCATAAAACAAAATAACCCAGGTTTATCTCAGAGGGTTAAGGACATTATCCTGGAGGCACGCAGACCCTCCACAAGGAAAACTTATTCAGTCAAGTGGAAAAGATACCTCATTTGGAGTGCAGCAAAGGGAGAAAATATCTCATTGGCAAACATAGCACACATCCTGGAATATTTAGCAGAACTGTTCCACAATGGCCTGTCTTACTCCTCCATTAAGAGTCATGCATCAGCAATTTCAGCAGAATACAACATGGATCCTCCTGTCTTCTCTCATCCTCTACTCGGGCAGTTCTTGAGAGGAATCAAAAATGTAAAACCTCCAAGGAAACCACCTTTACCTACATGGGATTTCAACTTTGTGCTGGAAAAGTTAACACTTCCCCCTTTTGAACCAGCAGCAACAGCAGAATTACAGTTCTTGTCTTGGAAAACTGCTTTCCTGCTAGCAATCACTTCAGCAAGAAGGGTATCTGAGTTACAGGCATTAATGGCAGTACAACCCTTCCTTATCTTCCATCAGGATAGAGTCTCTCTGAGAACTAACCCTACCTTTATGCCAAAAGTGGTCTCCAGAGTATCATTGAACCAAGCGATTCATTTACCAACATTCTTCCCCAACCCACAGAACAGGGGGGAAAGACTGCTACATACCTTGGATGTGCACAGACAATTACGCTACTATCTGGACAGAACTAAGACCAGCAGAAAAACTGACCAGCTTCTGGTAGCATATGCAACAGGAATGCAAGGAAAAGCAATTTCAAAACAGACAGTCTCAAAATGGATAGGAAATTGCATTCGATTTTGCTACTCTTTTCATGGAAAGACAACTCCTGAAAATATCAGACCTGATTCCACAAGAGCTACAGCCACCACTACAGCTTTCCTACGAGGAGTGGCTACCAAAGACATTTTAGAAGCTGCTACTTGGAGCTCCGTGCATACATTTGCCAAGCATTATAATCTTCCCTTATACTCTAGATCCCAAGCAGGTTTTGCAACTGCTGTTTTGCAAGGGATCCTAACTACACCATCTTTATCTTAGTGCCTCCTCCCCCAGTTTGGCTATGGTATTCTACCCATATGTTAGGACTGCAGATGCATCCTTGAAGGACATAGTACAGTTTTGTACCTACCATAAATGTAGATGTCCGATAGGTATGCATCTGCAGTCAGGATTACCCACCCTCCTTCCCCTCAGTGGTATTCCTAGGGTATTTACCCCTCTTTTAGCTAGCTGGGGGAATCTATTATGGTGTATTTGTTTGTATATATATATATATATATATATTTATATTGTTTGCTCTCTACTGTTTGGAATTATTTGCATTTATCCAAATTTAGCCTTCCTAGAGGGCACCTGGCATCTGGGGCAAGAAACACTGAGGAAAATGGCGTCGGCTGATGCCTTTATACCCAATAAACAGCAGCTATGACGTTGGGTGAAGTGCGACATCAGCCGAGGCCAGACACAGACTTTGGAATCCGGCCGACCGAAGGGCTGCCTGAGGCAGGACAACCCATATGTTAGGACTGCAGATGCATACCTATCGGACATCTACATTTATGGTAGGTACAAAACTGTACTATCCACTGCACCGACTTCTGGTTGGCTTGTGGCTAAGCAGGTATGCCAGGGTGTACCAGTACAATCCCCAGATCTCGTTTGCCGCATCGACAAGTTCGGTTGTATTTTTCTTGGCTCTGGCTAAGTTTTTCAAAATTCTTCATATTGTATCATGTTCAATGCCTTATTATTGTATATTTAGTATTGCTAATATATCAGGCAGTTGCTTTGCCTGCCCTTTTTGAGTGCAACTTAGTTTTCTAGTTGTTTATTTGTATCCTGTGTGCCAGTTAGTTTTAGGCACTGTTGCGCATTTTTTGATTATTCGATAGAGTTTTTGGTGGTTTCCGCTCTTAGTCAACAGGGACTCCTGTTGTCTTGTCTGTTGTTATTCTGACCTTTTTTGGTCACTGTTAGCAGTTGGTTTCTGCTAATTTGACATTGTTTGTTTTTGGCGGGGATCCGCTTGTGAAGTTACTAGGATTGCAAGTTTATTACCTGTTTTTTCTTAAGAATAGAAAGTTATTGTGTCATTTACAGTTTCTCTTGTGTGCATGGGCTTTCCTTTCAGGTCTGTTTAAGTTAGAAGACCTAGTTTCACTACACCGGGCTAGGCCCATTTAAGTTAGAGGACCTAGTCCTCATGTAACTCCTTTAGCTAGCTTTCTCTACATCAGCCTAGGCCCGTTTATGTTAGAGGACCTAGTCCTATGTAATTCCTTCTCAGGCCTAGGCTCATTTTAGTTAGAGGACCTAGTCCTCCTATCCTTTTCTCTCTTTCTCTTTTCAAACTCTCTGGGCTGTTGAAGGAAAGTAAGGAGCATAAACCCTCGGGGTTCAAAAAGTGTATGAAATGCTCCCAAAAGATGTACTTAATGGATGCCACAGTAGCTGTGTCTACTACCTAGGGGGGCCATCCACTTACAGGAGTAGCGTTTGTTCTGCCATGCTTTCTCTCCTAGAGTGTTACAGGAGAGGAAGAACAAACTCATACTCAAGGGTCAATTGAAACCGTGCTTTGAGAAAGCACTATCCAGTTCTTCGGCTTCCTCTAAGTCTGGGAAATCAAAATCCTCAAGAAGGCCTTCTCCGGCACCGGCTGGTGTCTCGGAGCCACCTCCTAAACAATTGAGACAATCCAAATCTGCCTCCTTGACTCCTCAGCCTTTGGAGCCAAAGGAGAGCATCATGGTGGTGTCAGAGTTGGTTACAGGGGTTTCAGAACTGATCTCTGAAACAATTGATACAGCAGTTGACTCTGCTAAACGGAGCCAGTTTGTAAGATCCCTACTGGTGTCCGTAACAATTAAGTCTTCAGTGCTCCCCAGGTCAAGATCCCCAACTATGTCTTCCAGGACCCTTTCAGAAGAAGATGTGGAGAGGGTAGTGCTGGGACTCCTGAAGTTGTCTGCCTTGCCAAAATTATTGTTGGCTCAGACCCAGTCGGCTCTGGAGCCACGTGACCCAGCTTTGCCCTTGTCTGCTATTCCTTCTCCGAGTCCTACTGGCCTTTCGGAGCCGGAGTGCTTGGTGCCAATGGAGGAAATGTTGGCTCCAACTCACCTTGTTGCTAACACGCTCGGTGCCGTCCATCATGTCCAGGGGCCGAAGCTCTCCTGTCAGCACTGACAGGGAGGGTTGGAATCTATCTTCGGTTCTGAGCCTTCCTCTCGGTGCATCAGCCAGGGTGAGCTCGGACCCTGCATCTATCTCAGAGCTGACAGCTCTGGCTCCGGCGCCGACCCGTGTCTCTTCAGAGTGGGGGAGGTCTTCGGAGCCAGAGAGGTCGGCGTTTGAGATGATGAGGAGAGTGCTGTCTCATTCTCCAGCACCTACCACTGGCACCAGCACTCTTCCCCCAAGGGCACCCACTTCAGTCTCAGCCCCTACTCTCTCTGGAGACAGCAGAGACCCTCATCCTCAGTAGCCATCGGTTGGTGGCCCCCACTCTTCTGAGGCTTCTCCAGGATATCCTTCCGTGGAGCTTCCCTGGAAGAGGTTATGTAAGAGGAAACGTATGGACTCCCAGGATGAGTCTTTGACATCGGACACTGACCTCAAGGAGTCTGAAGGGTCACCCAAGTAGTCCTCTGATGTCTCCTTTGTGGACATTTTAGAAATCCTTAGGCAGAGGTGCAACTGGCCCACTATTAACCCTTCTGATGAGAGGAGTAGGTGTACCTGAAGGCTTTCGGGTCTCAACCTTCTGCCTCTTGGGTGTCTCCACCTTTTGACGAACTAATGGATCTAGTCAGTCGAAAGGTGTGGGATACTCCTGACACCATGAAGCCAGTCCCCAGGGGACCAAATAAGTTCATGTCTGCCCCTCCTGGTAAAGAGTTCTTGTCTAAGGGTGTTCCTGTAGATGCCATGGTAGTGGTGTCGGCCACGAAGAAGGAGTTAGCGGAGACCTCTTCATCTGTTCATCCGCCAAACAAGGAGTCTCAGCAGATGGACAGATTTGGGAAGCGTATTTTTAGTTCAGCAGCCTTTACCCTTCGATCATTGAATTATCTCATGCACTTCACGAGGTTGCACAGGGATCTCCTCAAGGAGTTAGGAGATTCCATGCAAGGTGCGTGTACTGAGGGAGTTCCTGACAAAATTTCTACTCAGTTGTTCACCTTAAATTCTGTGGTTAACTCCTCCATGCAACTTGTATCTTTAGTTGTATCTTATGCTGTGGATGGAGCGAGTAGAGCAGCAGGTTCTGGAGTTGCCTTCAAGCGCCACTCCTGGATGCGCTTATGTAATTTTGCGGAACCATTCAAGTCTACTTTTACCAATGCCCCGTTTGATGGTTCCTCATTGTTTAGTTCCAAGGTGAAGGATACACTCACTCAGTGTGAGCAAGAAGGAAAGACACTTTCTGCCGTGGGAGTGTGTTTTACTGTCCCTTCCAGACCACACCCCAAGGGTCAAAGGGGCGGTAAAATGTGCTTCAAGAAGTCCCAGAGGGTCTTTCCTGACACACAGGGTGAATCCTCCTTCAGAGGCAGAGGAGGAAATGGCAGATGTCGCCCTAGAGGCAGGGGCGGTCCGCAATACAACAAGGCCGTGATTCCTTTCGAGGATGGCCTTATCAGCGCTCCTGATGTGGAGCCTGACTGCGCTTCTCTGGGGCCGGTTGGGGTCGCATTTCTTTGCACCAACAAACCTGGCTAAATATCTCCCAAGACAAAAGTGGGTACAAAGAGTTGTTACCAGAGGCTATATCATACCCTTTGTTCTATCACTGTTTGTTCCCAAAAGTATCTCAGATGTACCACCCAATCACAGGGATCAGGCAACTGTGGAGATCAACAAGAAATCAACAAAAGGAGTCATCCAGCCCATCCCAGCAGACCAGATAGGATCTGGAACTTACTCAAGGTTCATTTTAGTTCCAAAATGAACCGGAGATTGGAGGCCAATATTGGACCTCAGCAGATTGAATGAATTAGTGAAGGACAAGTTTCAGATGGTAACACTGCACTCTATACTCCCTTTGTTAGGCAAAGACTTTTGGATGTGCTCTCTGGATCTTCAGGATGCCTATTACCACATAAAAATGGACAAGGCATCCAGAAGCCATCTACGCTTTTGGCTGGAAGCCTGTCACTATCAGTTTTGTGCTCTGCCCTTTGGTCTCATCACAGCCCCCAGAGTGTTCACCAAATGCATGGCAGTAGTGACAGCTCACCTGAGACGTCAAGGATTCCAGGTGTTTCCGTATTTGGATGACTGGCTCCTGACTGCCCCCACCAGGCATCTACTTGTCCAAAACAGGGACGCCATGATTCAACTTTGTGCTTGGTTAGGGATCTCTCCATGAAAAAATCTGCATTATTGCCCTCTCGATCTGTGATTTTTATAGGCGTAGAGGTAGACACAGTGAAAATGACAGCTAGTCTCCCCGAAAGGGCACAGAACTTAATCTCACAAGTTCAACGTTTTCTCCCATTGCAAAAAGTCAAAGTGAAGTGGGTTCTTCAGCTCCTTGGGACTATGGCTTCCACAATTCTATTGGTACCATTAGCCGGGTTCCACATGAGAATTCTCCAGTTGCTTCTGTTTTCCCAGTGGTCCTTCCAATTCCTCCCGCGGAGTTATCCTATCCTGTTGACAGAATCATGCAAGAAGGACCTTCGTTGGTGGATAGATCCCAATCAACTGATCATGGGTGCCCCCTTTGTTCTAGCCCAACCCGTTGCCACTGTGACCACGGATGCCTCCCAGATCGGGTGGGGGGGCATTATCTTGGCAGGACTGTCCACGGCACAAGGCAAGAACACGGGGCTCATCTGAATATCAGTGTTCTGGAGATGAGGGCAGTGCTTCTGGAGTTGCAAGCACTTCAAGACCTTCTTCCTCCTAGGGACAATTGCGATACAATCAGACATGTCAGTGGTTTGGTATATCAACAAACAGGGTGGTACCAGATCTTACTCTGTCGAGAGGCCATGCAAGTTTGGGAATGGGCAAATTCTTCCCAGAGCTTTCTGGTTGCAACGCACATTCCAGGGATGACCAACGTGATAGCTGACAAGCTCAGCCGGGCAATCCTAATGCCTCACGAGTAGTCTCTGAAACGGGAAACAGTGGATCAGATGTTTCGGAAATGGGGACAGCCTTGCTGCAACCTTTTTTCCATCCCAGTCAATACCAAATGCAGCAGGTGTTTTTCCCTCATTCCCCCTCCAGGGGAGTCTCCCAGAGACGCTCTGGCTCACAATTGGCCCATGGGACTTCTGTATGCTTTTCCTCCAATCCTTCTCATTTCCAAAGTGATTCAGAAAGCCAGTTGGCTGAGAAGCAAGTTGATCCTCATTGCTCCTTTCTGGCCTTGTCAGGTCTAGTTCCCCTTCCTCGAGCCTCTCCTCCTGGGCGATCCTTGGATTCTGGACCCAGCTCCAGATCTGTTGACTCACATGTTGCGTTCGCTACACTCCTCAGTCCACACCCTCAAATTTGACAGTGTGGCTGCTCCAGTTCCATCCATAGTCAAGCTTCATGATGTATCATCTTCAGTGTCACATATTCTTATGTCCTCCCATAAACCTTCAACTAGGAGGCTGTATTGCAGTTAAAGGAAAAGATTTTTTATTTGGGCACAGAGAATGAATGTAGATCCATACACTGCTTCTATCCCTGTGTGATTCTGGATTTTCTTTCTGAGCTTTTTCAACAAGGATCTGCCACTGTTAGAGTCTAATTGGTGGTGATTTATCATTTTCATTTAGGTTTTACAGATACCAATTTAATGCCTCATAAGCTATGAAAGACCTTTATGGAAGGGGCCACTCTATTGAGACCACCTCTGCAAGAACCTGTGGCTTCTTGGGATTTAAATTTTGTGTTGGCCAAATTGACTTCTCCACCCTTTGAAACTTCCCACTCATCTTCTCTAAAACCTTTGTCTTGGAAGACCTTGTTTTTGGTAGGTATCACATCAGCTAGACAGGTATCGGAGCTTCAGGCCTTGTCTATTAAGCCACCGTATTTGATTTTTCACAAAGACAGGCTGTCATTGCATACGAACCCTCCTTTGTTCCCAATCAATAGAACTCCCAGTTTTCTTCCCTAACCACTGTAATGCAGCTGAGTACCATTTTCATCAGCAAGACGTTCATAGACAACTACGTTTTTATCTACAGCGGACTAAGGTTTTCAGGAAATCAGATCAATTCCTTTTCTGACTCTAGATTGGGCTTACCAGTTTCTAAAGTGACACTCTCTAATTGGATTTCCAGTTGTATAGCCTTTATCTAAAGCTCAGAGGGCAAACCTTTTACACTACAGGATCAAGGCTCATTCTACCAGGTCGCTGTCTACCTCTGCAGCCTTTCAAGCCGGGGTACCACTTGATAATATTTGTGCAGCAGCTATGTGGGCTACCCCTCACACTTTTTTATTACACATTGGATTTGACATACAGGGGTAGAGCATCCTTTGGTTCCACGGTGCTCAAGAGTATTTTCCAATGAGCCACCCAAAAATAAGGCACTAGGGACACTCCCATATGTAAAAATGAAGGTGAGATCGGGCTACCTAACATAAAGAAGTTATGTACTCATCATAACGTTCCATGTTGGTAGTCCATCTCACCCTTCATTTTTACCAACCCACCCTCCTGCCCCCATCCTGGAAGATCTGGAAGTAATAATTTGGTTGTCCTTGGTTGGAGACCTTTTAGTATTGGTTGTTTTTATGGTTGTTTATTCTAGTGAGCAGCAAACAAGATCTGGGGATTGTACTGGTGCACCATGGGATACCTGCTTAGCCACGGGCCAACCAGAAGTCTTCCAGCTTGTAAATTGGCCGAGTCTCCGAACCCATATGTAAAAATGAAGGGTGAGATGGACTACCACCATGGAAGGTTATGGTGAGTACATAACTTCTTTTTCATTTCTGTCTACATTCTACCAGCTCTCACACTGCACCACTACTAAATATGCTACAACATGCAACTTCTTGCTTCCTTCTCCATTACTACTACCTGACATCAGTAAAATACAGATCACTTTACTTAAGCATACTACTCCTTAGCTTATCTTCTATTCCTCTCCTACTGAGCCATTTTTCATTCTACCATTGCACAATAATAGCTCTCAACATCTTCTCTCCAACTCTGTCCCAGCTACCTACCCATACTTCCTCTCTAAGCTCTCCAGACATAGCATCAAACCTATTTGACACCTTTTACATTTACCCTGTATAATGTATACGTGTGTGTGTGTGTGTGTGTGTGTGTGTGTGTGTGTGTGTGTGTGTGTGTGTGTGTGTGTGTGTGTGATTTATATGAGAGCGTGTGTGTGTCTGTGTGTTTAACTCCATTTTAATTCAACTCAACTCAAAATAAAATTAAGTGGAAAAATACTCTCCAAGAAAAAAGAAGAAAAAGTAACACTCCAATATATTAAAATCTTACTAGCATTTCTAGGAGGCAACATGCATCCTAATCATGGACACACCTATCACAGCCAATAGTAAGACATTTTTCTTCCACATACTACTCCCATCTCCATAACAGTCAACTTCCAGTGTTGGTAATCTACATTTTTTCTGCTATAAATATTAGGAGAATAAGAAATGAAACTATTGAACTACATGCCTGGACTACCCGACACAAGCATGATATTCTTGCTATAATTGAAACTTGGTTTAAAGCTAGCATAGCTAACTGTGAAACTAACCCCTCCCTGGCTACAGTATCAGCTGTAATGACTATATAAAGAGCGAAGTTGGTGAAATTGCTTTAATATTTCCCAACAGCTACCATATTTCCCCTACAACAAACTAATACCAAAATTCCAATTCAGCAGAGCTTCTGATTACATTCCTGAAAATAACCAAATGCATATTACTGTCCTTTACATCCTCTTGGCGACAATAGTTACACTACAAGATATCCTGTGTTGGATATTCATAACAGTTAATCAAGAAAAAAATACTGCTAGGTGATGTCAGTTTTAATTGGTTGGACATAACCTCTAATTCCCTACATCTAGGAGGCACTGTACAGCTTCTACGGTTTAAAACTACTAATTAATGGCCCCACAAATCATGGCAAGACAATCACATTCCTTATTAGACTGGATCCTAGTATCAGACCCTATTAAATTCACCACCACAGGAATAATATTCGTGTCAGCAACCATTTCCAAATCTGCCCAGCTAGACATCTTACACACACGACTTAAACAGCTTGTTTATAAAGCAACATGGATCCTGTCCATGTGTATCCTAGAAATATTTTACTAGTCTGTCATTTTCTAACTGGAACTTGCTAAAAATCCTTCCCTTACATGATACTGTAAATTAATTCAGTACAGGTTTTCTAAATATCCTGAATAGGCTTGCATTTCCTAGAAGGAAGAGACTAAAAACAATGAATGAAACTTGGCAATCCAAAGATTAGAATTCTGATGCAGGATAGAGAAAGCATGGAAAGAATGGCAAATATATAAAACACTGCAACAATTTAAACTTTAGAATATTCTGCAACTGCACTAAAATGCAAATTAAAAAAGGCAAAAAAAATACTATAACAACCTTCAGAGCAATAGTAGGCAGAGGTGTAAAATAATATGGTCAGCCATTAAAGAAATCTTGCATCCTAGCCAAAAATTTAACCCTAACCCCCCCCCCAACAATAAACACATCACTCAAAACTTCAATAGAATTCAACTCTTATTCCTTAGATAGTATAACATCCCTAACCAAAGATTCCCCAACATCCAATCCCAAAACTGCCCAAAAGCCAGATACCACCACATCTACTTTAAACTTCACACCTGTGCCTGCATTCTGTATAAAACTACTCTTAAACTGAAACTGTGGTCTACTCCAGCTGATGACCTTCCAAGGGAGTACCTTAAAATAGCAGCTGATAGTATTGCCTGTCTTGTCTCGGTCCTTATAAATAGGTCAGTGCAGGAATCCCGGATTCCCTTTGTTTTTGGAAAAAATGCACATTATCCCTGTACACAAAGGAGGAAATTCAGACATTTAGATGTATAGCAATCTGCCCCCCCCCCCCCACACACAAAAAAAATATTTAAAGTTTAGCAATTGTTTTTGAATACAGTTTTATGCAGGAAGAACTCCTGTCATCCAGATACCATGGCTTCCATTCCCTCATAGTGCTAACACTGCACCTAACTTTTATAGCTACTGTCAGTAAAGCTAGAGATAATTGCAAACTGGTCTCCTCCTTAATTCTAGGCTTGTCTAAAGTCTTCGGCACACTTTCTCACAGCAAACTTCTACTTCAAATGGCTTCACTAGGTCTATCCCAGCCCACACATCTGTGGTTAAAAAGCTACCTATCCAATAGGTGTCAGTCAGTGAGATGGTACTCGACACTTGTCTCCATACCTCCTCATCTTTGCTGGTGTATCACAACACCCTTCCCTTGGTCCCCTCTTCTCTAACATACTCATTTGCACCCTATACATAATAGGCCTCCCTAATAGAATGCATAGATGACTCCAAACATGTATGCATATTGAACAACCTGGTATATGTCCAAAAAGACAAATACTCAGGAAGCTTTAACAACCACTGAAAATGGCTTTGTAACTCACAGCTCATGCCCCCCCCGAAAAAACTTTCCCCAAATCGATGTCTCAAGAAAAAAAATTAAAATCCTCTCTCTCAAAAATAAACCCATCAAATTCACTTTTCATAGCAGATTATTATTATGGATGGTAATGGATGATCTTAAATTTGACCTGCATATCCAAAACTGCATAAAAAAACGCCAAAAACTAGAGATGCATTTCACCAATGTAATTAAAACTACACTCACCACAACTTATCCCCTCCACCATTACTTTATGGTGTTGCAATCCTTACTAAACTCCAAAATCAAAACTTGAACAATGCTATAATAAATTTGCTGCAAATACCCATTTCAGAACCACTACTGTATATCACTAAAAAGCCTAAATTGGTTAGAACTACCCCATCAACTAACATATACACAGCTTCTAAACATACATCTCAACCTGGAAACATCAAAAATCTGGACAAGGCCCATGAAAAATAGGTACAAATCTGTACGCTGATTAACATTTAAGTTGCATACATAATTACATAACCGCACCCACTCCAATGGAATTGAGATACCAACTTTCAAACGCAAACTGAAGAACAACCAAAATATGGCACCAGAGTCCCCCTGCAGCCATTCCAATGCCCCGTTACCTAGCTATTTCACCCCATTTACCATAAACACTAATGTGTGCATACTGCTTTACTTCTATAATGATTATTTGGATTTTATTTTTATGTTTTACAACACAACGATGTACAAACACTAACAGGCATCTGCTAAACAAAGCGATACTGTCTCACCATGAAAATAGACTTGGCATTAAAACTTCTCTGCCATTGAAACCCACACCACATCCATAGAAAATGCATCTGGCCAGTGGTAGATAAAGATTACCTTTGGGCTGTTTTCAAATCACTGGCCCCTTGCACACAAAAACATACATGTGTTCTTTTCTTTGAGACACCTTCCTGACTTTGTTATATTCCTTGTGTAATACAGCACACTTGTTAGACAGAGCGCATTTTAAATTTATTGTTTGAACATTTTTCCAGTAGGCTGTACTGTAGGCAATGAAACAAAATACATGAACCAATAATGACAAAACTGCCCAATTCAGAACATTTCCATCATAAAAGTCTACTTCTACACCCACTATAAATAGAATGACAGTAGTGTAAGCCATAGGCATCTTGCACAGCTTCTCGGACTTGTTTTCAATTTCAGGTTTTCTATTGGGGGGGGGGGGCAAAAGGTCAGAAATCAGGGACACATTTTAAACGATGCTTGTATAATTTTGGAAAGTTGCTAGAATAAAATGTTATTTTATCACCATGCATTTCACTTGCAGGTGAACTCGGGACCCTATGCACTACAGTCAGAACAGCATGCCACTATGCCAAATAAGCAGTTTCATGAAAAATAGGAAGACTGAAACTTAATGGCTATCATTTAGTGAATTCAGTTCTCACTTCTCACCATAGCTCTCAACCTCTTAGCACAAAACACCTGGACAAAGCCAATAATGAGAAACCAGGGACACATTTTAAACATTGCTTGTATAATTTTGGAAAGTTGCTAGAATAAAATGTTGTGTTAGCACCATGCATATCACTGGCTAGTCTTGAACACAGGACTTTATGCACTACAGTCAGAGTAACATACCAGTATGCCAAATCAGCAGTTTCTTGAAAAACGGGAAGACTGAAACTTAATGGCTGTCATTTAGTGAATTCCGTTTTCACTTCTCACCACAGCTCTCTTAGCACAAAAAACCTGGACAAAGCCAATAATGGGGGAATACAAATTAAGTTATCAGGTTTTTTCATTTGTGTTGAATGGTATCTCATTACTATAAAGGATGTCTTTATCACACACTTAGAATGATGTACATCTACCCTATAGCTTAGACCCATGTGTTTTAAGATAGTCCCTGGCATATGCCTGAAAGCAGCCTTCATCAGAGAGTTGCAAGACCCTCTGGCCTAGGTGTAGTTAGTTTGGACATTCACACAATCTGGATCATACCAGTGAGCCCTGCAAAACACAGCTGATTGTTTCCAAATGAAACACTTTCTTAATTCTCCCTGCACTTCTTATGAGTCTCCTTATTAATTCTAGTCATTCTACTGGCTTCCTGCCAAACAGTTACTTTCCCACCCTCAAAAACTGATTCAGTTTAACATTACCCGCTCTAAGTATCCCTTTCTATGCTAATCAAATTACTTACTGCATAGCTTTCCTTTACCTGTTTGTTTGTTGTATTTTAACAGCTAACTACTAAAACAAAACTGGATGCGTTTAAAAAAAAAAAAAAAAAAAAAAATGCAGTCATTTTCACAAGCCACTTCTGTTTGGTTTTATTGAGGACAATTATAACTGGCAGAAGATTTTTTTTAAATAACTCTTCTTTTACCAAAAACGTATCTGTAATATATATAATCAATGCAGCAACATAATGAAGGCTTCCTAATGGAAGTAAGACTACTTAGCGATCAGCTGTCATATGTATGATTGCACTACGAACAACAGTTGTGGTTAGAAAAATAAATAGAAAAAAGAATTTTCGAAGGAGGAAAACTTCACTGCACCTCCACATCCCTACTGTACACATACACACACCCTTTTGATTCTTTGTCCCACTCATCCGATAAATCCAAAACTCATTGATGCGCTGTTTCTGTTCCCTGCTTGTCCATTAGAGATAAATCCAAAACTCATTGATGCACTGTTCCTGTTCCCCGCTCATCCATTAGAGCAAGCTGTTCCTGTTCCCACTCGCGGCCAGCCGGAAATGGTGTGTGCGAGCTCCTTCAGCTCAACTTTGGCTAGCTGGTAGACCTGACAGTGCTGACGTCCTCGCGCACATGATGACATCAGTGGCAACAGTGCGAAAAATAAAAAAAAAACAAAAGGGAAAAAAATTGGAAATGAAGGGTTGCCATTCGGGAATCGTGACACCCCTTCATTTGGGCACCAAAACTCGGTAAAAACAGAGTAGTTCGGTATGGTTGGGAGGAATGTTTCTCTTCCTAGTAAAGAATAACATGTAAAATACGTTATCCTCCTATAAAATCTTAGATTTAGCTTTGTTAGACATAATCATTGCATAAAACAGATAATGGCTGCTGAAATACTTTTGTTCGCATATTTCAAATTCTCCTTAGCAATTTTTATTTCCTGCTGTACATTTATCTACCAGAACTTTGTTTTCCTCCTCTCAGTGTTGTCTGTATATAAACACCAGCATTTATAGCAGTGTTGCACTTTGGTTGTAGGGAGACCACATCATTTGGGGCTGTCTCCAGATCTCAGTATTTCATATCCTCTCTGATGTAAAAGGACCACTTTCCTTATATTTTATTCTTTGGTTCTCCTGCATTGATGATAAACTGGCATGGCACATCATTTGTAATTTTCATACCTGAGATTTTATTTTTTAGGGTGTCTGCATTTGTTACGTTCATTTTATTATTTGAATTGGTCACCTGGCATTTTAACAGGGGTGTGTACACGTTTTTATACGTATATGTATGTGTAATATATACATATATATATATATATATATATATATATATATATATATATATATATATGATGTAGAATACATGAGGTTTTGATGTGTTGTACTGTAAGTTCGGTAAATAAGCTGCAAGCTATCAAAAAAGAGTTCTATTGTCCTGCAATGCAATCTGTTTCATATGTCACACAAACTAGATGTCTTTGCAATCCACCCCCCCCCCCCTTTTTTTTTTTTTTTTTTTACTGTTTCCCTCTCATTTTGGTAGGCTGTGCTAATTGCAAGCTGCACGGCTTTTAATATAAATGGAATGTTCATCAGTGGTTTTCTGCTCTAGTTCTGAGGTATTTTTGTTTTTAGTAGTATCAGTCTATGTGTTCATTCAGAGGCTTGCACTTTTATATCAAACTCCTTACAGTTTATCCCAAACACAAAGCAGTTAAGCACTTCATTACTGCAGTCCCGGCCAGAAAAAGCAGTACCATAATTCATTTTTTGTACCAGAAGAAATGAATACTGGAACAGGTTTTGCTGATCGATCTGCATCTCCTGACTGTACATGCTAACACCTTCCAGCCAGGGTGGTTGCCCCTTTTGTCCCACCCTTGATATACTTCTGAATGCCTGTGATGCCATTTTCTGACAGGCTACTGCTGTACTTGTTTTATTTTATTTTCATTCTTTAGTTTAAATGTAACAAATTTCATTTCTGGGCGGTTGATTTTAGGGGCAATGTTTTCCAGGGGTTGTATCTTTTTTGCAGGCATTATGTGAACTTTGGTATATTATGAATAGGGAGACATTTCCTTCATTGATAACACAGGTAAAATGGAGGTAAATGATTGACAACTTGGTGCAGGAAATGTGGTGATAAATGATTGAGGACATGGATAAGATGGTCACAGTGTCTGCACCTTGAGTTAGATAAACATTTTTTCCAATGTTATGGTGCATTCATTTTCTTTCTCTCACGTGTGTGCATGTGCGCGCACACATAAATATGTACACGTGTATGCATATACATATATCTGTGTGTGTATGTATATGTTAAGTATCCCACATTTTCAGATACACAGAGTTTTAATTTTTAATGGAAACATGAACTTTCTCAGGACTAACCACACCCTCAGCAATGCAGAAGATTTGGTTTCTACTGGTCATGATGTCTTACTAGCTACACACGACAATTCAAAAAAATTACTCTGCTAGGTCTTTTTCCTCACCTAAACAAAAAAGTGTACATGGCCTTGCACAGTAGTCCCACATTTACTGCTATGGAACTGGTTATGGCTTATACTGCAACCACAGGTAAGTGTAGTGGAAGTATGAATACGTGTGTGTGCTCGTGTGTATCTGCCTGTAGGGCCTGGATGTGGTTGTGTGTTGTAGAGTCTGTCTCTAGTGGCCTGGGTTTGGTTGTGTGTGTCTGGTCACACTATGGTAGAGAAGCCAAGTGTGTGTGTGTGTGTGTGTGTGTGTGTGTGTGTGTGTTGCAGTGTGGGATGGGGAGGAGTGACCATCTGGGTGAGGGAGTATTGCCGAGAGTGTGTGGGCATCAGATGCTTGTTTTGGTTGTGTGTTGTGTGTATGTGTATATACTTGCAGGGGGGATGTGGAGGACTGTATGTGCATTTGCATGTTTGTGATGGTACTTTATGCTACCGAGATGTGTGGGCTAGTAAGGAGAACATTAGCATGGTCCAGTCTGATAAAGCCACATTTCATTCAGCCGCACAGTAATTAGCCACTAGTAAGACATTCCTCTTTGTGGTTTTACCTTGTTTCAGTATCCTAGACTTTCTCTGCTATGCTAATTGCATAATCAGAGTCCACCAATAAGTGCGGGAGCAGAGAATCTCTCAAAAACGTACCCTAGGTTTGTAGTGTTGGAGGAATATTTCAGTGCATTGAAGATGTTCACAATGCATTCTGTAGTATATTGCCATTCAGATGTATTCGGTTTGCTCTATTACAATGTTGCAACAGTCTTACTTGGGCTTCTTTTCCCTTTGCAAACTGACAAGGTTAACAGGGTTTGGGGTGTCATTATTCCATTTTACTGCTAAGATAGTTTGGTAGTACTTTTAGGCTTTGGATTTTATGGATTTATATGACATGAATCAGTGATGATGATCATATCAATCACTGCTGCAGTAGCCCTAGCAGTATGGGTTGTATCGTGCCAAGGATGTAACAGCCAGACCGCTTCTAAAGCTTCAGGACACCTTTCACATGCCCAAGCTGTCAGGCAGTTTGAACTGAGCTGACTAACACACAAGCTGGTGTGCAAAGCCCTTCAGAGCTTTAATGCTGCTAAAGAGTACACTTCTCTGAGGCATTTGAGGATCAACTATCAGCTTGGGCTTTCCTTTGCCGGGCAGATGAGTTATTTTTTGGGGGAAAACATTCCATTTACTTACCTTTGTTGATATTTTATTAAATTCCTTTTCAGGAAACACATTTTTAAGCTCAGTTTTGTATTTTAACAGACACTGTCAAGCCTGCAACATACTTTGACAGACAAATCAAGTGCTCTGTTTAAGATTAAAATGGTGTAAAATAACTGCAAAAATTTCTTCTGTGGAGAAATTGTGTTCATTTTACTTGAATGCATCTGGCATGGTGTTTTAAAGTGCTTTTTACTGTGCTTTTCTGTCAAAAGTAACTTTTATGGACTTGGAGTATTTATTAGGAATTGCTGCTCCTCTTCCCTGGGAATGAGGCACCAGTTTCGGCTTGACCGTGGAACAGACTACTCGTCCACAGTTGGTCCCTCTTCCTGCCACAGAAAAAGTTAAGCATGCTGTACTGGCAAAGACTGTTTACTATCAGTTTGCCTCGTCTGCAGGTGGGTGACTACTACGGCCATTATTTGTACCTCAGAGCACTCTCCTTTTACCCTGGATCCCTAAGGTGTAGCATCTACAGCTGCTAATGGCAGGGAGTTGGCTATATCCTCTGTGGCTGTTGGCATCCGCTTGCAGGGCAAGGGAAAGCCACTCTAGCTGGTCTTGGGAAAAGAAAGAGTGCTTCCCTGCTGTGTAAGAATGATGTGCCTATCCCAGTGGAAGCTACTGCCACCATAACAGAGTTAGTCCCATTTTAACTGTCCAAAATAATAAATAAAATGAAAACCAAGTATGTGTCTACTCCACCTCAGATTTCTTTAGACAGGAGTAGTTTACTGGGCTTGGCCCCAAGGTTTAATTCAGGCTATTGATCCTTTCTTCTAAAGTATTTTCTGGTAAAAGAAAGAGGAGTTCCTCTGTTCTTTGGACTATACACTGCACTAAGAGTGTTCACAAAATGTTTGTCTAGATATAGCTAATTGCAGGCTACAGGGTTTCCACAATTTCCATATCTGAATGACTTGCTTATCTTTGTGCTTTTATTTCTTTAGCAAAAGATGGGGTAAGAGGAATGATATTTAAGAAAAGAAGGTTACTGTGAAGAAATGTATGAATTTCTCATAAGAAAAATACAGCTCACCCTCACTTACCTGGTACAGAGATGACCAGTATGTATGCATTTCTGCAGATATTCTGTATTTTATTGTTCATAGATTCATAGGTATATAGTAGGCTAATGGCCCTGGAGCCTTTACAAGCCTACCCCATAGAAGTGCCCTGACATCGTGCCGCCAGACATTAGTTCCCAGTGCCTCTATCAAGTAGAGCCACTGGAGTGATCCCTGGGGTGAACTTTCTATTACCCATCCACTCATCAAGATTTCTCTTGAAGAGGGACAGTGAGGTGCTCTGCTTGACATGTATGGGAAGTCTATAGAGCATGGGCAGTCTCTGGGTAAGGAACCTGCCCCTCCAGCATGTTCTGCTGATTGTGGTATTGAGGTTGAGGTCTCTGGAGTGTGTGGTGCAGAGGGATTGGGATTTCTTTAGATGTAGCATTTCTAACAGAGCTGTGTCAGACATGGCTTTGTAAGTCAAGCAGAGATCGCCTCCAAGTAGGCAATATGAGACAGAATAGCTGGAGTCTTTTGAGTCTGTCCATGTAGGACATGTGTTTAATGCCTAGAATCCTATTCATGAGGTAATTCTGTGGCCTCGCCAGCTGTTGCAGGTGTCTAGTGAGGTGCATCCCAAATGGAGCATTATACTTAATGATTGGTTTAATGAGGGAAGAGTAGAGAGAGACTGATCTCTTTCTTCTTGGATGCAAAAGCCTTGGTAATGAGATGTGCTACATAGGACTTTCTGACCACAGTGGCAATGTGGTAGTCGAAGGAGAGGTTACTGTCAACCTGCATCCCCAGATCTCTTATAACACCTTCAGTGTTCAGTGGGCTTCCATCGATGTGGTAATTAGTGGGAACTCAGTTTTTATCAAAGGGGATGATGACGCATTTTTTTTGCATTAAGCTTAAGGCCACGGTTTCGACACCAGTCATTTGTCTGTGAGGCCTTTCTGTAGGATGTCTGCATCACTTTGGGAGTCCCTTTGTGTTGGCCTGGACTTCTGAGAAGTATATGCTGAACAGGAGAGGATGCAGGACTGATACCTGTGGGACTCCACTTGTGACTGGTCGGCAATCTGACTTGGAGTCTACTACTTTCACACTGTGTGTTCCATCTGTGAGGCAGTTTGCAACCCACCTAGTGATATAAGGGTTGATGCCTAGTTTGGTGAGTTTATCAATAATTACTGAGTGAGAAATGGTATCAGAGGCCTTGGCCAAATCGAGGTGGGCTGTATGCACAGCCTTACCTTCATCCACAGCCCTGGTGACTGACTCAAAGAAGTCAACCGGATTGAGCAGGCATGATCTCCCTTTCACAAAGCCAAATTGCATGTGGTCCAGAGTTTGGAGTTTTCCTCTATCTTCGTTAATCAGGCCCATGATGATGCACTCCATAGCATTACATATCAGACTCCTCAGGCTAATGGGGCAGTAATTCCCAGGGTCTGTAGTTGCTCCCCCTTTATGGAGAGGGATGACTGTAGCAATGCACCATTCGGTAGGGACAAAGCCTGAGGTCAAGCTGTGACTGAACAAGGCACACAGATGTGGTGCCAGTTCACTTTGTAGTTCATGTACAGCCAGGGATATTAAGTCCTATGGAAGCTGTATTCTTGGCTTTGGACAATGCAGCTTTAACTGCTGCAGTATTGCTGGGTGCTTGGCATTCTTCTGGTATTGTGATTGGTCCTTTGGGGGGGGGGGTAAAGTTGACACTGAATCTGTCGCCAGTATGTTGGCAATATCTGTTGGCTCAGTATAGGAGGTACCATTGTACAGTAACTCAGAGCAAATCTGGGTATTGCCATGAAGGTTCTTGATATAACTATAGAAGGCTTTGTGATTATTTTTAGTGTCTGCCACAATTCTGCCTTCATAGCTGGCTTTGGAGGATTTGATTAGGGATCTCAACGTTTTGTTGAGGCTAATAAGGGAGTTTTTCCAGTCTTGGGACTTCACCTTTTTCTGCAACAGTTTCTTCCTTCTGTTGTAGAGTTCATTAATGGCAGGGGACCACCAGGCTGGCTTCCTTGTTTTGGAGGAGAGTGTCTTGGTTCTGTTGGATATGGCTAGTTCCATGCATTTATGTACATTTGCACAGTGCATTGGTGTATGATTCGGCAGTCATGCAGCTATTTTCCATTGGTATGGGTGCAGTGACGTTGGCCACCTCTGTTTTTAGGAGCTCAAAGTCAGCTTTGGAGAAGTTTTTCAAGGTGGTTACCTTTGCAGGGGGTGCGGGTGACATGGGTTTCCATGGTGATTAGTTTATGGTCGGATCTTACCAGGGAGGGATTGACTATTAGTGTAGAACAATGGTCGCCAATGCTAATAATAACCAGGTCAAGGATGTTGCTTCCTCTAGTGGGGTTCAGAATGAGCTGGTCCAGGGCATTGGAATTTAATGAATTCCAGGAAGCATTGGGTCAGTGTATTGGTGCTTGAGTAGTTTTCCCAGTTGATGGAAGGGGTAGTTGAAGTCTCCTAGTATGAGAGAGTTGTGTTAGACATTGATAGATTCCAAGGTGCTTAGGAATGTGGAGTGAGAGTCTAGGGACATGGCTGGGGACCTATAGCAGGCTATGACCTGGATCGCCATCTTACCCAATGTTGGTTGTACCCGAAGTATCTCAGATGCATTATGCTGGGCTACTAGTTTGGAGGTGTGCATATCCTTTGTGAATATGGAGACACCTCCAACTTTGGAGTTTCTGTCCATGTTTTGGGGCCAAAAGATATGGATTGAGTTTATAGCCTAGTAGCACAGGGGCTGCTTTCTGCCGCTTTAAACCAGGTCTCTATTACAGCACAAATGTCGATGTTCTCCATTTTGAGGAGTGCTTCGAGCGAGGGCATCTTGAGATTGACTCTAGTGTTCGGCAGCATGACCCTCAGATTGCATTTGTAGCAGTTATGGCGGTAATTTTGTGTTTTCTTTATCTTCACATGCCCCACCAGCTAGCTACTGTACCCAGAGTGTGCTTTGGCACTGCTCCTGCTTTAACTTTTACCCAGCTGCACCAGTGAAGTGATTATATCTAGATGTTGTAATTTTTAAAAAAAGTAGCTAAATAAGGATAATATTTAATGCCATGGTGTGGCTATAACATGTTTCCAGTATAGTACATTACTACCACATGCTGATAATATAACAGTGCAACAAGGTTGTTCTAGACCTGCGCTTCCTTGAGGAGATGCATTCTGCATTACATGTTTTGATCGTTCATGCTAAAATTTAAACATGGTTAGAAAAACTTTTTGAATTCTCTACATTTGTTTTTCTGCCCCAGTTTTAGTGCACATAATCAGTTTATGCCGGAAAAAAAATGATCAGTGCAGTGATATTATTCTCATGTGTCTAAAAACCACGGTGTATAAATATCAATCCCATAGCAAGAAGAGTAGAACATTTATCAATGCTGTTAGTGACTGGCACAGTTTCATACTGCAGAACCTGATGACTGGGGTCTATGGGGCAACAGCAGGTTAGATTGGTAGATAAAAGTCTAGAAGCTAACTCAGTGTGTTCAAAGGATCAGTGGTACCAGGCCAGTGGGGTATTAGAATTAATTTACAGTCATTGATCAAAGCCTGCTAGAAGGTAGCTCAAACACGTAAAGCATGTGCTAAATGCTCTGAATTCACGTAATGTTTGTTTAGTTTATATTTTGTGGATGCATTTTCAAACACCACTGAGGAACACCACAGATTAGAAGTTTTGTACAAAATAAAAGTTCAACAAAACAAGCAGGAAAGGTGGAATGTTTATTACCAAATTAGTAATAAACAGGATTAGTTGAGTATATAAATAGGTGTAGACAATACAAAGTATGAAAAGAATTGTTTAGAGCTCCATGGTGTGGGGAATGATGTATATGGTTGCCACAGTTTGGACATAATACATGAACAACAGCAGCAGCAATGAGCCATTTTCTCCTAGAGTGCTTTGCTTTCCATAGTGGAAACACGCACACAGAGACAAATGTAGAACATCAATAAATCAACACTGACTGCAACAACTGCAAGATGTTTTTTTCTTTGCTCAACAGAGATTTGACAATTAAAATTCTGGTAAGGTGGCTAATAACATGTCAGTTTATTAAGTAAGACTTGTGGCCACAAATTAATTAACTAAACCATCAGATGATATACCTAGCAAAACCTGTTATGTGATCATTGTTTACATTATAACTTCAGTGTATCCTTTGGAAAACAAATTTTCTGAGCGGTTTTGAATGTTGCTCACAAATTAAGTGGGTCATAGTGATTGTAAAAATGTTGCTGCTTCTACTTCATTCCAAATAACTTGTAACTAGGTTCTGGAGCATGTTCCGTTTTAGTTTTCAATGCCTTTGATGGATTTTCTATTTTATTTCTTAGCAGTTTTTCTTTACATACGTCTTCTCATTTTCTACATCATGCATACACATTACTCTTTGCATTTGATGTCCTTCAGCGCCTGTAAAAGGGAATTGGTCTGAAGTATGAATGGTTTTAATCTGACTGGAACTGTTTTATGTATTCGAGTGAAAGTTTAACTGTACATTCAGGATATCCTGAGGTAACCATAGTGACACTGCAAGGTTATCACTGATAAGTAGAAGGTGATGCAATGCTATAATTCTTGCTGACTGTTTTGTTTGTATAGTGCATTCATTTGGAATGTTACTGTGCCATTAACTTATTGTGAACAGCACCTACAACAAACCTAATGGTAGGTACAGGTAATTCAGGTTGTGTTTGATTGCCTAAGCTTTGATTGCATATCATACAGGATAAAGTCACAGAATCTAATTTATAGTGCATTAGTCTTGTATAGCTGAGAGGTCCTGACAAGTGTAAGTAACCTTGTAATTAACTGATGGCAGGTCTATTGCTGTAGCTTGGCAGCCATAGTGAAAATTCTTGATTTCAGTCAGGCGCAGTAGTTTGAATTAAAAAATCTGCACTGCTAACTGATCCCGGTGAAGTGTCTGCATGCAGTGTGTATAGATGGCAGTAGTAATGTCAGCCACCGCTCTACAGAAGTGATTTATTTATCGCTGCTCAACAGAGCACAGATCCTCTGCATATGCTGTATTGTTGGATAACAATACAAAGACTAGCATTTTGCTGGCAAATGTTATCCTTCTAGAGCTGGCTGTATCAAGATAGCATGCCAGTCAAATATAATCACCAGGTTATTCCTTCTCTGCATAAAGTAAAGTCTCAGCATGAGACACTGTGTCCTGAAAGATCATAGCAACATGCTGGAATTTCCAGAGTCATTAAGCAGTCATCCTCATGATGGTTTCTTATATTAAAAATGTGGGTAGGATAGTAGTCTTCAGTTTGCTTGCTAATACATATTGAACAGCTATAACCTTTATAGATGTTTTAAAATAATACTGTTCCTAGATATACTTTTCTCCTCCCTTGGGTTGACCTCTACTTTTCTCCCACCTTATACTCCTTTCTTGTTCCCGCCTTAACACCGGGTCAGATACTTTACATTTCTAATCTCTACCTTCGATCTAATCCATGAAAGATCACAAATAGAAACCTTACCACCACACTTTCTCTTACTCTAGTTCGTGCAATAACAGCTAACATCCTTCTATTAACATCCTATCACTTAGTGACAGCTGAATGTATATAATGTATATAGTTAAAGCAATAGGTCTTAGTTATTTGAATTCATATCATCACAGTTGAATATTTTGATACCTGTATCTTAACTTACTGCCTCTCACTACTCTATGTTTAAACTACTAAGCACTTGCATTGTGATGGCAATTATTTGCTCTTGTTATACTGGACTGTCTGTTCTTGTGTTTAAGCAGGTATTACTAATTATATTCATATACTTGTACTGTGCCTGTTAACGCTCTTTGTGTTTTTCAAAAATGCAAATAAAAATCGTATTGTAAAAAAAAAAAAATTGTGGGTAGGATGAAATTTGTTGTGATTATGGCTGTACGTTACCCTTGGACTATTTTGCTTCCTTGTCATCTACAGTGTACCTGGGTCCTTAGATTTGTGAAGAACCCTAATAACTTGTTTTCACTGCTTTTTGTTACTTAAGGTTAAAGGCTATATTGTGCCTGCATTAATGATGTTTTTGAATAAATTGCTTTACGTTTTTGAACATGTGTGTTTTTTAACTGAAATTTTGTTTTATTTTTTTTTCTAATGAATACCTGTTGTTTTGACCTTAATTGATGTATTATGATGGATGTTTTATAGTTTGTCAAACTCTAATGTCAAGAATGTATAATGCTGTTCAAGTCAAACATTTCCTTTGTCAAGGTCAGGAGATGCTGAACGTCAGATTGTTGCGTGTTCTAATACGTTTGAGGTACACATGTGTGCAAGTAAGTAAGGTTTTGCCAGTCAGCATTAGTGTAAGGGGATAGATTTAAGGGTGTGTCTGTGCAGGTTTGAGTGTGTTCATTTATGTTTAGAATTAGGTTCGGTGTTAGCTGTTTTGGTATTATGTGATGATCATTGTATTGATCACTACTGCAGTAGCCTTGGCTGTAATTATGTGTGTTATATCCTGCAAAGGCTATTACAGCAGGCTACCTTGCAAAAAGCTTAATTGCACCTACCATGTGCCAGAAATGTTAGGCAGCTCAATGCTTTTGATGATCAAGTCAGCTTGTACTTTCCTTTGTTACACATAGAGTCCTCTTTGGGGAAAAAATTCCATTTTCTTAATTTTGATGTTTGATTGCTTTCCTCTTCATGAAAGATACTTTAAAGCTAGGAGTGTTGTGTTTTAATGGACTGTCTTAAGACTGTAATATACTTTAAATGGAGTGCTTGTTTGCTCTGTCAGTTTAAAAGTGCTGAAAAGTAACGAACATTTTTTTTTGTGGAGAAATTGTATTTATTTTACTTTTTTCTGTGGCTGGCATTGTGTTGTAAAGTGGTTTTTCATGTGTTTTTTGTTCTGTCAGATAAGTAATTGTGGAATGGTAATATTTAATGCTTGTCTTTCCTGGAAAGAGAGACCATTTTTGGCATGACCATGGAACAGACTACTGGTCCCACTATCAGTCCTTAAGCCACAAAATGAAAAAGTTAAGCAAACTGGCTTTGTCACCGCGTTTATATTACCTCGTCGAAATTTTACTGCATCGAAGCAATAAATGTCAAACACAATTGATCGATGCAGTAAAATATCGAACGAGTATAAAAAAACAAAAAAGAACAATAAAAAAAAAGCTAAAGGGCATAGGCAGGGGGCAAGCCCCCCCTGCACCCCCACACCCCCCTACTTAAATATACCAACTCCGAGACCACACTACATTGAGGTAAATGGAAATCTCCCCCTACGGAGATTTCCGTTTATCTGGCCGATATTCTTCACTTTCGATATTGCCGTGCTGACAATATCAGATTCGATATTGTCAGCTTGCGACAATACAATATAGACCCTTGTCATCAGAGCAGGCTAGCAATTTGCCTCATCCTTCGGTGGGTGACTCTGCCATGGCCATTTATTGTACCTCAGACTAGTCATGTCTTACCCTGGATCCTTCCGGTGTAGTACTTACAGCCACTATAGACTTGGGGGTTAGCCACATACTGTGTGACCAGTGGGGTCCCCCAGTTGTCTGAAAATGCTGTCCTCATCGTTGCAGAAGCTCCTGCTGACATTAGTAGCACAGCTGGCCCTATTTTTACAGTTGTACTGTAGTGCACAGTTGTGCTATGGTATTGAATGCATTAAGTTTGTTCTTTGTCTCCGTTGTGGTCTGTAGTTGCAGACCAGACACCACCTATTTGCCTCAGTCTTGTTTTGGTTTCCTCTGCAGCTGGTTCCTCCCATGATTCCTTACTGAGCACCCTTTGCTACTGGTACCAGTATGGCTCCCTGATGATAATCCCTGGCTGTAGCTGTCTGCATACCACCATATTGTGCAGGATTGCACTGACTACAACAAATATTTTCCGGTAAGTCTTCACAGCATATTGCAACACACCCCCAATGGAATCTAAGCAACCGTAAGTGTTTAAGAATCCAAACCTATGTTCAATATTGTTATGGGTCTGCTACAGAGAAGAGTTGTATGACATCATGGCCATGCTGAATGAGTTACTTATTGGTGACATGAGCCATGGCTCCAGGGCACACCCAACATTATCACTAAGCTGTCCCTTGGGAAATCACCTTGCATAAATCACTGGTATAGGTTAGACGTGCCAGATGTGAGAATCTTGGGAATAGTCTGCATGGTACATAGTGTATATAATTACCTGTGCAATACACACCATTTGATAGTTGGAGTGAAAACACTGCTTGTTATGCTAGTGTCCAAGTGGACCAGGCAGAGTTTTTTTTTTTTTTAAATACAACACTTGTGACATAGGCAAAGTTACATTTATATCAAAGTAATCAAACTGTATTAACAACATGCTTCACATATATTGCTATACATCATATAACCTAAGCAACATTACATATATTATTCAATTCCTGACCCCCCCCTTTTTTTTTAACAAAGGACATCTTTATTAAAGCATCACTTATGACATAGGTGATCATACATCTACATAAATGAAAACAAACCACACCCAACACAATCCTAGTTGCAAGCACTTTGCATCACAAACCATATCAATACTCCTTGTTGCAGACCTTATACATCACTTATCTACCAAGTCCTGCCTTCTTTTAAACCTCATTCCTCCCCATGTGTATTGTTCCCATTTTTTTTCCTGTGGAGTTTTCTCCTACCCTCTTCTAAAGATCTCAGTTCCAGTTGTTTTATCTCTCTCACTATATTCACTACTTCTGGTACATCTGGTTTAGATTTAGAAAAACGATCTCCCTTGTCGCACCAATCTGCCCACCCAGCATCTCCAGCTATACATCCCACAGGGAATCCTTAGTCTGCCAACTCAATTTACTCTCAGAATATATGTTCCCAATTACCTCTTCCTTCCCCCTCATACCTCCAACATTTGCTGTCTACCTGAGGAAGAATTCTCTAGAGTCTAGTTAGGGTATTAAAATATCTATGTAAACCATTCCAAGCAAAAATCCTAAATCTTCTAGATTTTGTTGCATATTTGGGAGATATATATATCATCCCATTGTTTCTTTGTGAATTTCTTATCAACTTCTCTTCCCAATCCTTTCTAACCTCCTCTGATTGATTCTTGTAGTTATCATTCAATATTTTATATGCTGTACTGATAATTCCTTTTTAAACGGCAGCTTCTGTTCTAGATTCTACTAAAAACTTTACCAGTGCTGGTATTTCATTTATGACTGATCTATTTCTTTCTCTCTTCCTGTACTCTGATATCAATCCTTAATAGGGGAGGTAATCTCTAACCTGGAGTCCAAATAAATTCTTTGTGTCTTCCCATTCTATTACCTTTCCCTCTCTAGTTATTTGCTCCCAATACCTTGGTTCCTTTTGCCGGTTTTCTCCAATAAATTCCAGCTGTCTCTTGCCAATTGCTAATATTCCTAATTGCAGTCATGCCTATCACCAGAATCTCCTTTCTCCAGCCCCATGTTGGCTTAGTTCTTAGGATACTTTCTGCTACTTTACACATATATGTATAATATTCTCTATGATCATTGTCATTCTCCTTAAAGGCCTGCATCCAAAATCCCAGTCTCTCCTTGTTTCTTGAGCTTCCCCGCTGTTTCATCATCGTCATCCCTTTCCACTTTGAATTATCGTTTTCTGATTGTGCTATGTATAGGAGCTTTAACTGTATAGCTCTGAAATACCCCTTCAAATTGGGTAATCTCAATCCGCCCTGTTCTATTGGAAGAATAAGCTTATCTCACTTGACTCTTGCAGTCTTCCCTCCCAGATAAAGTCCTTCAGCTCTTTAATAATTGTTATCCACAACTTCCCCTTTGTTTGATAAAAATATGCCTGACCTGTGTATGACTAATGGGACTAAAAACATTTTAACTGCTTGTATCTTACTATCCTTATCCATATAACAAAGCTTCCATTTTCTCAGTTTTTGTATTATCTTTTGTTTAATCTCTTCCCACATATCCTTTGCTGCCACACCAGAATAATTTTTAATCCATACTCCTAAATGTCATTTTATCATGTCCCCATAAATATGGATATTGCTGAACCAGTTCATATGTGGGTACATAATTCATTGCTATTGCCTTTGTTTTAGCTCAGTTAATTTTGTATCCTGAAAAGATTTAAAACTCTAAAAATGTTCTCAACACTGTAATTTTTGACTTGTTTTGTCAGGTATAAAATATCAGCATCTGCAAATAGAACCAGCTTTTCTTGACTACCATACCAACTATGTCTTTGAATTTCTGAGTCCCTTATTTTCTTTGCCAGTGGTTCTAAATATAATGCAAATAACAACTGCCTGTTTCCTCTGCTCAAGCAGAAATGAGCAGAGAGGAACCCACTTTAATTTTCACCTCAGATCCCTCATATATTCTTCTAATCAACCTTATAATTTTTTCAGGAAATGCAAATGCTTTCATTGCCCTGCTCATAAAGTTCCAGCTTACTCTGTTCAAATGCTTTCTCTGCATCAAGACCCACCAACAACAATGACATTTTCTTACATTTTGCTTCCCTCTAGATCATCAGTGTTCTATTAATGTTGTCAAATGTTTGCCTCCCATCCACAATACCACATTGATCTGTACCTATCAATTTTTGCATAATTTTTGCTATTATTTTAACAGTTATACACATGAACCTTTTTATAATCAAGGTTTAGTATTGAAATGGGCCTGTATGAAGCTGGATCTGCTGGATCTTTACCCACTTTAGGTATTACAGCTTACCACTGTTTTCTTCCAGTTTGTTGATACTTCTACTCCTCTTAAAATACTGTTAAAGATCTGGAAGGTTTTGTTTCAGTTTTTTCCGTCCTAGCTTCCAAACTTCCACAGGAATGCCATCTATTCTTGGGTGCTTTCCTGTAGATTGGTTATGCATCACAATTTTTATCTCCTCTCCTCTGCTAATCGTTAGTAATTCAGCCTCGTCTATTTCTAAACCTTGGCATATTTAATTCTTCCATAAATATTTCCATTTGTGTCTTTGCTTGATTTCCATATTTCTGTGCTTTATACAGACATTCATAGAATTTCTGAAATATTTCTAATACCTCTACAGGATCTCTTGTTTCCTTCCTTGTTATAGGCTTTGTAAGCTTGGTGGCAGTCTCTTCTATTTTCTTTTGCCCGAGTTGTGCTAAAAGTATGACATCCACCCCCTAACCCAGGCTCATCTTGCCAACCACAACAAATACCTGCCTCACTAAACATCTGTCTATCTTTCCCATTAGCATGCAAAGTCAACCTAATAAAATTACCGAACTACACTCCTGGATCACCCATCACACATCCTGGCCCTATCTAGATCATGGCTAAAACCACATATTTCTAACAATGAAATACTACCTCCCCACTACAACATGTATCACCAAGATAGAGCCATCACAAAAGGTGGAGGTGTCAGTTATGTATTCTGAACACCTTAACCTATCCCCCTGCTAATATCTTTGACTAACTTTCAGTCAGCTGAACTACTACTTCTAGACTATCACCTCAACTCCCATAAGAAATTTGCCATTGCTTCTATCAGTATCCCAGCTGGAAACAGCATTACCATCCTCAAATCTTTTCTAGTATGGATTTCTATTAATATCCCTTATGAGATCTTACTACTAGGTGGCTTAAATATTGACTGGCAAAAACTATCCTCTACCTCTCCCTCCCTTCAAATCAACCTACATGGCTTCCATCAACTTATCACAACTCCTACCCACTTCAACAACAATACCCATGGTACCACCTTATACTGGGGGCTTACCTCTGAACCCATCCTATATCATGACCCCAGGGACCTCCCCAACTCCCTAAGTGACCACCTCCCTATCCAAATCCAGCATTAAGCATCCCAAATACCTAAATTGCACCATTTTAGCGAGTGTTGCAAGCTTTCTTCTTTCAATCCTGAAACCTTCAGTTACATGCTCACTTCCATAAACTGGGGCTTTCTTAAGTACCTCCCTTTTAATGAAGCCGTTCTACATTTTAATCACATTTTTCTGAATATACTTTACTCTTTAGCGCCTCTTAGAAATGTAAGAATCAAAGCCAACTGCTCACTTTGGTTCACCAGAAACATCCCATCTCTCATGAGAGAAAGAGACAAGAATTGGAAAAAATGGCTAAAAACTAATCTAGCAAAAATAGTAATTAACAAAGACAAGAAAACTTACTTTTATAAACCCCAGTTCTCCTAAAAATCTAACCCTCAAAAATTCTGGTATACCATCAACAAAATCTTAAATCCAGGTGAACCTACCACCTCCAACTCCTACCCTAATAATTCTCCCTTAGAAGCTGCCACCTTAATTCCCACTTCATCGAATCTATACAAAAACTTGCCTGACCCTCCCAAAGCCGTAACCACCCTCACAACACTCATGCAACATGACCCTTTCTCTCTTAACCCAGTCTCCACAGCCTACATCACGTAACGTTTACTAAAACTGAAACCTTGTTCTCCCTCTACCTATAACCTCCCTCCCCTCTTTCTCAAACTCTCAGCTCATTCTATAGCCAGTCCTGTCTCTAGCCTAATAAATTGATCTATCCAAGAGTCTGCTGTGCCCAACATCTGGAAATCTTTCTACAGTATTCCACTTTACAAAGGAGGTAACTTCACTGAGCCCACTAACTACAGACCCATTGCCATCCTATCTCCACAATCCAAAATCCTTGAAAAATGTATTCACAATCAGCTTTTAACTCTTCTTATTAATGAAAATCTACTGACCCCCACTCAACATGGCTTTAAGCCACACCGCAGCACCTCCACTGCCCTTATATCCTTCATTCACACTTTTGCTGATGCCAGGGACAAAAACCTCCTTGTGTCTTGCCTCTTTCTTGACCTCTCTAAAGCTTTCGATACTGTCTACCATTCCAAGCTACTTACTAAGCTTACTGATCTAAATCTCTCTCTTCCCCTATATTATTTACTGTTTCTCAAGCTATCTGTCAAACAGGCTCCAGTCTGTCAGATGGCATTCTGCTTCCTCACCTTTCCTACCTGTTCAAAATGGTGTCCCTCAAGGCTTAATCCTTGGACCCCTCCTATTCACTATCTTCACCAATTATCTTTACTCCTGTCCCTCATACAGTATGTAGATGACTCTACCCTTATCTCTTATGCTGATAACATCTTTAAACTTCATTCTTTCACCCAAAACTCCTCCTCAGCCATGGAAAATGGCTCACACAGCATCAACTTATACTCAACCCCCCATAAAAATAAGCTGTATTTCTCCCCAGAACTCTCCAGCCTTAAATTTACCTTTACTATTTCTTCACTAGATAACACCCTCATCAGAGCTGAGCCTCACACTAAGCTACTGGGTGCACTAATTGATGACCAATTCAAATTCAACATCAATATCCAATGCTGTATCAAAACAAAAAAAAAAAAACAGAAACTGGGTCTTCTCTGTAGGAATAAGAAATTCCTTGCTCCCAACTCCAAACCCACCCTGCCCAAGCCTAACTCCTTCCATGTCTCCCCTATGCCTCCCCTATCCTAACTCCCCTCCAGTCAAACCTTCTCTGCAAACTAGAACAAGCTTACAATAACATAGCCAGATTCGCCTGTAACCAACCTTGTAAGTCCCATCATTGCCTTGCCCTGAAACAGCTTCAGTTGCTTTAATTCCCCCAGCTCTTACTACTTTTCCAAGCTGCAGCTGACACACTCCCTACTCAACAAACTGCTAGTCTAGCCACCACTCTCTACCTTAGTATCCCCTTATACTCCATCCCGGTCTGTTCATAGTTCTGACCAGCACCTTCTTGACATCTATAAACCCAACATATAACGTATGGTAAACGCCTGTAAAAACACTGTGTCTGTTGTGTGTGGAGTAGGCTACCACCTCACATTCATAGCATCACTAGTTCCAGTTGTTTTGAAACTGAAGTTAAGCACTACTTTCTGAACTCAAAAGCCTGTCCTTGCCTAAATCCTCCATAATCTACATTTTCCTCTTTTTCTTTTCACTACCAGTCTAAATCTAATAATTCAGTGACTAATCTGCTCACTAGACATTTCTACATTGTTACTTGGGAAAGATGTCACTATTGTCACTACTGACATGTACTAGTAGTATTTACTTCATATTTGTATTTTTATTACAGTTATTTTCTTTCACCTAATTACTGCATATGCCATTTTTGTTTATATTGTATTGCTGCACTGTTTTTCTTTGGTTTTGTATATTGCCTACTATGTTATCTTTTTGTGTTTCTAATTCTGGAGCTTTTCCCCTCTGGTTTCCATTGAAAATGGTCCATTGTCTGAGATGGACTAACCCAGTTAACAAATGTCAAATATGTTTTTCTGCTCTAGGGTTATCATCAAAAAACAGTTGCTTAACAGCAGTCTTTCTACACCTGTGTATATTATTTAGGTAATACCTTCTTTTCTGCTTAGCATTCTGCAGTTGATACTCCTGTTGTTCTGTGAGATTTCCCCATATTCTGTAATACTTTAACATTTGTCAGTCCCTCTAAATAATTCCTGTTACTTCTTAACCATAGCTCCCTTTCCTTTATTTCCACCCTATTTTTAAACTCTACCTCAATTTTATCCCACTCCCTAGCTATATTTTCATCAGTAATTTCTAATGTTATGTAGTCCTAGCTCGCCGTAATTCTTGCTGGATGGGTTCGGAGCCAATATTCGGCTCTGACTCTGCCGATACTAAAGCTCGAGAGCTTTTACTGTCTCGAGGCTAGCCCCTATCCCATGGTGCCTCACGGCAATTCCCCAGATCTCGTTTGCCATGAAAGCTTCAAGGTTGTGTCTTACTGGCTCGTTGGCGAAGTAAAACATTATTTACTAAATTTAGTCTTTTTTCCTGACTTTTTCTATCATTTACATATTTGTCTCTTGTGTGACTGTTTTTTGAGAGGTTTCTGACCCCTATTCTTCCTCAAGGGCTGTATGGCCTGTTTAAGTTAGAGGGCCTTTCCTCCCTGTGTGTGTGTGTGTGTGTGTGTGTGTGTGTGTGTGTGTGTGTGTGTGTGTGTGTGTTTAAAAAAAAAAAAAGGGGGTTATATGCTTCTTTTTTTGTCTGTACTTAGTAATGCTGTTCTTGTTTATCTAGCTAGACTATACCTTGTAGTAGGAATGTCTAAAGATAAGGATAGAGAGCATAAGGATCATCGCCCTTTAGGGTTTAAGAAGTGTGATAGATGTTCGCAGAAAATGTCTCTTACAGTCAGACCAGTTGCATGTACTGTCTAGGTGAAGCCCATTTGCAGGACCTTGCACTTTTTGCCATGCGTTTAACACCAGGGTCTTAAATGAGAGGAAGAGAAAACTTATTGATAGGGGTCATATGACCAGTTCCTTCCAGGAACAGCTGGAACTCGGTCAGGCAGCTCCTAAATCTTCTAAGAGAAAATCTTCAGCCCCAGCTTAGGAGCTGACAAAAAAGACCAAAGCGTCGGAGCCAAGAAGTTTGGGCTCCGATTCAGCTTCATCCATATCGGTGCCATTGGTCTCCTCAGTGCCGAGGCAACCTTCGGTATCAAAAATTTTACCGGACATTGATGATGCGTCACCCACCTTGAGATCCTTTATTTTGGAGAGGAGGCGATCTCCTGTCTCCACCAGATCCTCCGGGACTCTCTCAGATGAGGACATCGAGTGGGTGGTGAAGAGGTTGCTTTTCAGGTCCAGCTCTGGCAAGAAAATTGGCCCCTCTGGTCCCAAAGGCTTCGGAGCCGACTTCCTTACCTGCCACAGTTCCTCCTCTGACTGCTTCACTCTTGGAACCTATTACTTCAGGTTCTTTTGTCTTGGACCCTTCTGCTCTGGGGAGTCAACCCGCTTCCTCGGAACCAATTACTCTATTCTCGATGTCTCAGTCTGGAGCGAAGGAATCTGGGAGCCAACGCTCTCGAGTCGACTCCGAGGGGGACAGTCACCCGGGCTTCTCATCGGAACCGACCCTCCCTCTCGGCTTTACTCAGCCTGGCTCCCACTTCTGCTTCGGAGCCATTCCCCCTTGCTAGGAGTCAACCATCCATCCCCTTGGAGCAGAGGTCTTTGGAGCGAGGGAGAAAGGCTTTCGAAGTTAAAGAAAAGGCTTTGTTCTCTGCTAAAGCCATACCTTTGGAACCTGTGTCCCACCAGCAGCAGGCAGCAACCTCTCCCCCCCCCCACCACCTCCACAGCATAGGGAACAAGAGGCCCAAGTAGCCCCCATTGGAGATGCCCCCTCTTCTAAGACCTCCCCAGGTTATCCCACTGGAGAGCTCCCTCGGAAGAGGCTGTGTAAGAGGAAGCATGTTGACTCACCTGAGTCTGTCATGTCAGACGCTGATTTAGAGGAATCAGAAGGGTCCCCTAGATCCCCCTCTGAGGATGTCTCCTTTTCTGACATCCTAGAAATCCTTAGAGGGGTGATTGGAAGACCTCTAACCCTACTGAGGATGAATCGGTGTATCTTGAGGCCTTTCGTTCCTGACCTTCCACCTCCTGGGTGACACCGCCTTATGACCAACTCTTAGGGGTCATATTGCAGAAAGCTTGGACCTCCGCAGACTCAGTGGAACCCATCCCGAGGAGGCCAAATAAGTTTGACAGCACCTGAGGGCAAAACTTTTCTTTAGTAAAGGAGTTCCCGTTGATGCTATGGTGGTAGCAGGGTCCGCCAAGAAGGAGTTATCCAAAACATCCACCTGATAAGGAGTCGGGAAGCGTACCTTTTTTCCAGCTGCATTTACACTAAGATCACTGAATTACCTTACCCATTTTGCTCATCTTCAGAGGGATCTCCTGAAAGAGTTAGGAGACACCCTCCAGGGTTCAGTAGCTCCGGGTTCCATGGATAAGGTTTCTGCGCAGCTCTCCACCCTTACATCCATAGCTAACTCCTCCATGAGGCTGATATCATAAGTGGCAGATGGAGCGAGTAGGGCAGCCGCAACAGGAATATCCCTCAGGAGACATTCTTGGATGCATCTTTGTAATTTCACAGAGTCCTTCAAGTCTTCCTTCACTAACATCCACGTCTCTGGAGGCAGTCTGGGGTAGTCTATCGCTGTAACCAAGCACCTGGCTAACCATCTCACAAGATCGTTGGGTACACACCATAATATCCAGAGGTTACCTGATCCCCTTTGTTTCCGAACCCCCCCCCCAACAAACTGGTCTCTACCAGACGTACCACCCATCCAACTAGACCGTGCAACATCAGAGGTCATCTCATTGCTGCAAAAAAGAGTCATCCAAGAAGCCCCCACAGAGCAAGTAGGATCCAGAACTTACTCTCAATTCTTTTTAGTTCCGAAAAAGACGGGACTGGAGATCAATCCTTGATCTCAGCAGGCTCAACAAGTATGTAAAGAAATCGAAGTTCCGAATGCAGTCGATATTTCCCTTTATCAGGAAAGACAATTGGATGTACTCAACCGATCTCCAGGATGCGTACTACCGCATCAAAATGGACAGGCGCTCCAGGACACACTTACGCTTCCAGCTGGGAGCCAGTCATTTTCAGTTCAGAACACTGCCCTTTGGTCTCACTACAGCCCCCAGAGTGTTCACCAAATGCATGGCAGTGTTTACGGCTCACCTGAGACATCAAGGATTCCAGGTGTTTCTGTACCTAGATGACTGGCTCCTCACTGCTACCACCAAGCATCAACTCATCAGAACCAGGGACGAGACACTCTATCCTTGTGCGCCAGTCTAGGCATCCCTGTCAACCTAAAGTCAGCCTTATCTCCTTCGCAGCACATTGTATACTTAGGCTCAGAAATAGACACAACCACCATGTCAGCAAGACTAACAACGGAAAGAGTAGAGTCTCTACGCAGTCAAGTCAGATCCTTGCTAAACAAACAAAAAGTTCAGGCCAGAGTAATCCTTCAAGTCCCTAGGCACTATGGCTTCCTCCATCCTATTAGTTCCTCTTGGTCATCTACACATGAGGATACTTCAGTGGCTGTTATTTGCCCAATGATCGATGCAAGACCTTCCATTGTCTCACTAGATTTTTATAACCAACACCTGCAAGAAGGATCTGACATGGTTGCACACAGAACAACTTCTAGGTCATCCACTTGTTTCTCCCCAAGAGAAAGCAGTTTTGACCATGGGCACTTCCCAGATAGGGTGAGGAGGCATTATCTGGGAATGACGGTCCAAGGCACTTGGCAGAACCATGAGAACCACTTGCACATCAATGTTCTGGAGATGAGAGTGGTGCTGTATGCATTGCAAGCACTTTACAGCTCCCTTCCCACCAGGACAATTGTGATACAGTCAGCCAACATGTCTGTGGTGTGGTACATAAATAACCAAGGGGGGACCAAATCTTACCCACTTTGCAGAGAGGCCATAAAAGTTTGGAAATGGGTGATGGATACTCAATGCTTCCTGATAGCAATGCACATCCTGGGGAAATCCAACGTAATAGCAGACAAACTCAGCCGAGCAATTCTGATGCCTCACGAGTGGTCCCTGAATTCAAAAGTTGCAAAAGAGATCTTTTACAGATGGGGCCAGCCTTGCTGCGACCTATTCGCCACTCACCTGAACACCAAATGCAACAGCTACTTTGCCCTCATTCCCTATCCGGGGATGTCACCCAGGGATGCTCTAGTCCGCGATTGGTCCTCAGGACTCCTTTATGCCTTTCCACCTTTTCCTCTCATCCCAAAGATAATACAGAAAGCAAATTAGTTTTTGGAGTTCCCTGATCCTCATTGCTCCTTACTGGCCTTGACAAGTTTGGTTTCCCTTCCTGTGGCCCTACCTTTTGGAGGAACCATTGATTCTGGACCCATCTCCAGACCTCCCGATTCATCAATCGGGACCGTTCCACCCCACCATCCACACCCTCAAATTGACAGCATGGCTGCTCCAGTTCCATGAATAGCCAGGTGTATTCTCCTTTCCCCTTCTGTCAAACATTCTAATTTCATCCCATAAACCTTCCACTCAAACTATACTCCAGCAAATGGAAAATGTTTTCCATTTAGGCTACGAACCAGGGCTTAGATCCATATATGGCTCCTATAGAATCTATCCTATCCTTCCTAGAGTCAATTTTTCATGAAGGAGCTGCAGCCGCTACAGTTAGTTCAGTTAACTGCCATTTACAATTTTCATTTTGGCTTCATGGGAAATCCAAAAATGCAACACTCCTTGTGTAAAACCTTCTTAAAAGGAATTGTTCTCAGGCCTCCAGTCAAACAGCCATTAGAACCCTGGGACTTAAGTCCTCTCATCTTTGATGTCTACACCCTTTGAACCATCCTCTTCATCAGACCTAAAATTGTTGTCATGGAAAACACTATTCTTAGTAGCCATAACATCTGCTAGGGGAGTCTCAGAACTGCAAGCTCTTACTATTCGACCTCCTTACATTATTTTTCACAAGGATGGAGTCTCACTCAGGACAAACCCTTCCTTTCTTCCCAAGGTATGCTCAGATCACAGTCTGAATACTACTGTTGAGCTACCTGTGTTTTTTCCAAACCACTCTAATAAATCGGAGTATAGACTACATCAGTTAAACATTCACAGAATTTTCAGATTTTATTTACACAGGACTAAAGAATTCAGAAAATCAGATCATTTGTTTCCTTTTCTGACAAGAAGAAGGGCTTGCCTGTTTCCAAGGTTACTCTTTCAAAATGGCTTTTGGATTGCATTTTCTTTGCTTATCAATCAGCTGGAAAACAATTACCCGTAAAAGTCAAAGGCCATTCTACTAGAGCTGTATCTACTTCATGTGCCTTTAGATCTAGGCTCCAAATTGATACTATTGGCACAACAGCTACTTGGGCAAGACCACATACTTTTGTCACTCATTACAAATTGGATTTGGCCTCCCAGGACAGGTCTTCCTTTGGGTCCACTGTGCTGAAGAATCTCTTCACTTGAGTCACCCGCGATACAGGTGCTAGGGATGCTGCCCCATCCAGCAAGAATTACAGCGTGATAGGACTACATAACATAAAGAAGTTATGTACTTACCATAACGTTCCATGTTTGTAGTCCATCTTGCCTACATTCTTGCGTTCCTCCCTCCGTCCAACCCCCTTCCTGTTTCTGGGGGATCTGGTGGACTATACTGGTGCTTTCTGACCCGGTTCTCATTTGTTGTCCACCTGGCATGGATTATATTTCAAAACCCATTGTCTGTGTAGATGCATCTCTAATATTTCTTACCTGATAGGTACTTCTTGCTTTCTTGCAAACTAGATCTGGGGAATTGCCGTGAGGCACCATGGGACAGGGGCTAGCCTCGAGCCAGTAAAAGCTCTTGAGCTTTAGTATCAGCCAAGTCAGAGCTGAATATCTTTACCAAACCCATCCAACAAGAATGTAGCTGAGATGGACTACAAACATGGAATCTTATGGTAAGTACATAACTTCTTTTTCTCTCTAATAGCGCCTGAATAATCTGTACCACCCATTCCTTAAATTCTTCTCTTCAACTGATGGGTGGGAAAGCGCCAATGTCTCATTTTTATTTCATTACCCCAGTGTTTTTATTTTGGTTATCTGTGCATGATCTGAAATAGTTATTGTTTGTGTATCAAGACCTTCAATTAAATGCACATGTTCCTGTGAAATGTAAATTCTGTCTAGCCTAGGCCAGTTTTTATCTTTGGGAATAATATGTCAATTCACTCCCAACTCTTGTTACTGAATTCACATCTTCCATGCCAAATGTTTTCATAAATTTCTTCAAACATCTTTCTTGCTTTGTTATAGTTTCCCTTCTGGGCCCCCCAGACACATCTTCACTGCTACAAATCAAATTCCAGTCCCCACATATAACTAATACCCATTGCTGAAAACTGATTATTTCTCCTAGAATTTTCTTAAGCTCCACTATAGCAGTTTTAGGTGTAATATAAATACATGCCAGTCTAATCCTCTTCCCCTGCCAGTAGCTCCTTAGCACTACAAATCTGCCATTATTATCTTTTTTATTGTCTTCTGTCACCATTGGAGTTCCACTTTCAATTAATCTAAGTACTCCTCTTTTTCCTTTGCCTAGATATTTTGCTGAATAACCATCCTGAAAACTTTTCTTTATCAGATTCACATGCTCAGTTATTTCCAAGTATGTCTGCTGTAACACAGGTATTTGCACTGTACATTTTTTAATTTAGATCACTATTCATCCTTTTTTGTATTATTTTGTGAGACCATCCATTTGAACCTATGTCACGTCTTACAAAACTTTGTTTTATTGAAAGCACTCAAACCCCCAATACCCCCTAAAACCTATTAATGTAATACTAACACATACAACTATGTACATATTCAAATATTGAAGTTTTAACCCCCCCCCCAATGGGAACAAATGTCCCAAACTGACATCCACACTTAGACTTGAGTTAACCTAAAAGAAAGGCTACCCATGCCAAGATGCATGGTGCAACCTGTGCTTCTACTAAGTGCTAACTGGTTTTATCTCATCTCTTTAGCTCTCCCAGCTGGAAAAAACCCTGAATGCTTGCAGAGAACATTATCTCATAGCCAGTTACTCTTTTCTTTTTTTTTTTCCCTAGCCAATCACTCTCCACCAGACTGGAATCATTTTATCTTTATCAGATTGTTTTAATGGAGAAATGAGGGCCAGATACAGAATTGCTACTAAGCAAAAAAAATTTGCTAGAAAAAAGGACTCATAATATTCAATATTCTTTTTCATTTATTTGCTTTCTCTTATGACTGGTTACTAAATTGGTGTAAGGTCCTTAATCCAGTCATTCTCCCATGCAAGAATGAGAAAAAACACATTAATTTTTCTTTTGTCATGCTCTTTAATCAGACATTTTTTAAACATTGCAGTGCCTATGTTTCTTAAAATTGAACAAGAAGAATGAAAGAAGGGAGAAGGAAAGAAAAGTAAAAACAAAATAATAAAAAAAAAAAAAACAGTACATCTCTACAGCCTCATTACTCTTAAAAACAACTGAGAAAACTTTACTTTATAGCATTCAAAGAAAACCATATACCACAAAAATAGTACTATTAAGAAAAAAAAACTTTTCTTCGCTTACAGTTAACTTTCTCCCCCTCTTCCCCTCACCAAAGCATTGGAGTCTCCCCACAAGTCTAACAGATTCTGAAAAAGTCAAAAACATTGGAAAAGGTTTCACAGGTACAGTCTCTCTGTGGTCTTTTATTACCAGAACAAGAAGTAGAATTTCCTTCTGTTTCACAGCTCACTCTTTGTTGGAGAAACGTTTGTATTTCCTCTTTAGTATGTACTTCATCAAAAAAAATGATTTTGTCTCTCCAGGAAAGAATACCTTGAAGACAGCTGGGTACAGCAGTTTGAATCTCATACCTGCATCTCGACATTCCCTGAATAGTGGAATGAGTTTACTCCTCTTCTGCCTGGTGTGCAATGAGTAATCATTCTCTACAAACACTCTATTACCCACTTTTAGTATTTTGTCCTCCTGCCACAGTTTTGTCAGAATCAACTCCTGCTGGTAGGATTGCATCTTTACTATGAAAGGTCTAGGTTGCATTCCCATAGCTAGGTTAGGAGCATACACACTATGCCCTTTCACTTAACAACTCCTGTTGTGGAATACCACTACAGTTGCTTATTTGTGCTTTCATAAAATGAATGCAGTCTGTTCCTTATAGCTTCTCTGGTACAGCTGAAAATCTCCAGTTTTCCTTATGTGCCCTATCCTCTAATTCTATTAATTTTTGAAACATCCCTTATGAGTAGTCTCATATTGACCCAGCCTTTTCATTTCAGCCTCTGATTTTTGCAGCTTTATCACCTCATCTGAATATCTGTTTAAAGCTTTTTCCATTTTTTCCCAACCTTTTGTGGTTTGTGTTGATATACTCCATCAATGTTTTGTTTATTTTAACCAGGTCTGTATGCAGTTATCTTGTATCTTCCTGTAGGTTATTGAAAGTCATGTCTAGAAGATGCATTGCTTTTTGCTGAACAGCTGCAAACTTTCCCCAGTCGGCGTTTCTTCCTGACTTTTTGTAGGTGATTTTTTTCAGGTGCTCTGTACTTTTTTTTTTTCTCCTGGCTTCCATTCAGTACACTTATTAGCCAGTTACTGAAATGTATCCATCAACACAAAAGTCTACTGACCTTCTCCTGATGAATTTCTGTTTTCACACTGAGAGAGCTAGAGTCAAGCTGCTGTTCATTGTACAGCCATCTTTGAAGTGACCAGGCAGAGCCTCGATGGCAAAGTGTTTGCAGACAGTGGTGGCCTTTAGATGGTAAAGTGGGCAGTGTCAGAGAATGCCCATGTAGAGTTGCTTTTCTCTCTTCTGTGGTCCATGGGTACTACGTGTGCTTATCCCCATCTTGCAGCATGACATCAAGGAACTAGAGCACTAATCATGAGGCAGGTGTCAGTGTAGCATTTACTGTGCCCATGATGGCCACTGGAAGCTTCACATAGCTAAGATGGTCAATACTAAACATACCTTTGGTCCACAGGGATTGGTATTCCACACATTCCATATGAAGATGAGCTGTCTAAAGCTTCAACATGGTGTCCCTGTGTAGATGATAGTGCTCCTGTTTGAAACTTTCATTTAAAGGCTCACTACTGTTTTTCTGCTATGATAAACATTCTGTAGTGCTTTCTGCATCGGTAGTGTTGGGTAGTAGCTGGAGCATTGTCCATATTCAGGCTTTTCTTCTGGGCCTAGTTGGTTGTTTGCAGAGGCTGTGTGTCTGAACACATGTTCCAGGCCATCTTATAGGTTCATAGGTAGATACTAGGCTATCTGCCTGAAGGCATTTATAAGCCTAGCCGCCCCCTTAGATTAGTTCCCTGTGCCTCTGTCCGGCAGAGCCATTGAAGTGATTCCTGGGGTAAACTTTGTTTCCCATCCACTTGTCAAGGTTTCTCTGGAAGAGGGTTAGCGAGGAGCTCTGCCTAATGTAGATTGGAATCTTGTTCCAGAGCATGGGAAGTCTCTGGGACAGGAATCTATCCATCCAGCACATCCTATTTATTGTTGTGGTGAGGTTTAGATCCCTGGAGCATGTGGCTTGAGGGGATATGGTTTTCTTTAGGTGGAGCATGTCCATTAATTCTGGGTTGGACTTGGTCTTGTATGTCAGGCAGAGATCACTTCTGAGTAGGCAGTATGCAACCGAGTACAGCTGGAGTTTCTTCAGTCGAGCTGCATAGGGCATCTGCTTGAGGCTAGTGATCCTCTTGGTGAAGTACTTTTGTGGTCTTTCCAGTTGTTGCAGGTTTCTTGTAAAGTACATCCCGAATGGGGCATTGTACTCTATGATGGGTCTGATGAGTGATGCGTAGAGAGGCCCAATGACCTCTTTCAATCTGGATGCCAACCCTTTTGTGATTAGGTGGGCCACATAGAATGATAATCACATTGCCAAAGTGGTTAGAAAATCCAAGGAGAGGTTACTATCTACTTGGGTCCCCAGATCCCTTATTACATCTTCCGTATTTAGGGGCTATCACGTATGTGATAGTTTGTGGATACTGTGTTTTTTCCAAAGGGGATGACTATGCACTTTTTGGCATTTAGCCATGGTTTTGACACTAGGTATCTGTCTCAGTGAGACCCTTTTGGAGGATGTCTGTGTCAGCTGGAGAGTCAATTATAGCCCCTAGTTTGCAGTCGTCTGCGAACTTGGTCAGCTGTAGTCCTCCTGTGCTTGCCTGTATCTCTGAGAAGTATATGCCGAACAGGAGGGGTCCTAGGATTGAGCCCTAGGGAACACCACTTATAACCGGTTTAAAGTTAGACCTAGCTACTGCAACTCTCACCATGTGGGTTCTGTCCGTGAGCCAGTTGGCAACCCATCCCATGACATAGGGGTTTATGTTCAGGCTGGTGAGCTTATCTATAATACCTGAGGGGGAATAGTGTCAAAGGCCTTTGCGAGGTCTAGGTAGGCTGTGTGGACTACCTTTCCCTCTTCTATAGTCTCGGTAACCGTCTCAAAGAAGTCCACCAGGTTTAGGTGGCATGATCTTCCCTTAACAAAGCCGAACTGGGTAGGGTCCAGTGTTTGGAGGTTCCCATGGTCTCTTAATGTGATCCATGATGATGTGCTCTATAGCTTTGCAGACCAAGCTAGTCGGGCTTATAGGGCGATAATTCCCGGGGTCCACTGTGACTCCACCTTTGTGGAGCAGAATAACCATTGCTGTGCGCCACTCTGTGGGCACATAGCCTGTGGAGAGGCTGAGTTTAAGCAGTGTGTTTAGGTGAGGGGTTAGCTCATCTTTGAGCTCATGTAGGATGCAGCCTGGGACAGAGTCCGGTCCCATTGATGCTATGTTTTTGGCTTTGGAGAGGGCTGTTTTAACCTGAGTGTCTGTGATTTCAGGGGCACTACATTCTTCTGGTATAGTTATGGGCCCTTTTGGGGGTGAGAGGGGGTGAAGTTTGCACTGAACCTGTCTGCCAGGATGTTGGCTATATCAGTCGGTTCAGTGTATTTTGTGCCATTCTGCACTAACTCTTGGAATCACCACTTAGATTCTTGACATAGCTAAAGAATGCCTTGTGGTTAGCTTTGGAGTCCATGGCAATTTTTCTTTCGAAGCTAGCCTTGGATGATTTTATGAGGGACTGTAGTTTCTTGCTGATACTGATCAGGGATGTCTTCCTTTCTTGGGATTTTACTCTTTTCTGTACTAGTTTCCTCCTCCTATTGTATAGCTTGTTTATGGCAGGGGTCCATCTGACTGGTTTTCTTTTCTTGGAGGAGTGAGTCTTGGTTTTGTTTGGGATAGCACAATCCATGCTTTTTTGTAGGTGCCTGTAGAGTGCATTAGTAAAGGATTTTGCAGCTTGGACAGCGTTATCCTTTAGCATGGGGGCTTTGAAACTTCCTACCATGGTCTAAAGTAAGGTGAAGTTCGATTCTGAAAAGTTTTTCACGGTGGTTTCTTTGACCGGGGCTGGTGGTGGAATGTGGATATCCAGAGTGATTAGTTTATGGTCAGATCTAACCAACGAGGGGTTGACGTCTGGTGTGGAACACCGGTCGCCCATGTTGGTGATGACCAGGTCCAATATGTTGTCACCTCTGGTGGGGGTGTTGACCAGTTGATCCAGGGCTTTTGAGTTTATAAATTCTAGGAAATGTTGGGCAAGGGAGTTTGTACTTGAATAGTTCTCCCAGTTAATGTTTGGGGAATTGAAATCACCCAATATCAGGGTGTTTGGTAGAACCTTTGTTTCCCAGTGTTTCCAGGAATGCGGAGTGGCGGTCCTGGGACATGGTGGATGATCTGTAGCAATCTATAATTTGAATAGCAGTTTTGCCCATTAGCTGCATGTGGATGATTTCTGAAGCATCGGGCTGTGCCACTAACCTGGAGGTGTGGGTATCCTTGATGAATATGGATACTCCCCCACCTTTTGTGTTTCGATCCAGGTTTTGTGGCCAAAATGTATGGTATAAGTTGTAGCCTGGTAGTGCTGGGGTGCTCTCTGGAGCCTTAAACCGGGTTTCTGTTACTGCACATATATCATTTTTCTCCATACTGAGAAGTGCCTCGAGTGCGTGCATTTTGAGGTTTAGACTTCTGGCATTGAGTAGCATTATCCTCAGTTTTTTGTTATTTGTGCTGTTTACAGAAGTGGGTTGTCTTTCGAGCCTTGCTTAAAAAAGGCACTATGGTGGTGGCAAGAGCTTTAGCCACTATTTGAAAGCCTAAGGGTGACAGGTGCAAGCCATCTCTAGCGAAGCACTGTGGCTTGTTGAGCATGTCATCCCAGGCTTACAGACACTGGATCCCCTTTGAATGACACCAGAAGCTTAGCCAATTGTTGAAATTGATAATTTTTTCTCTATACCGTGGTATCATTTTTGGTGAGGGCAGGATGCTACTCAGGGTCAGCGTCATACCAGCTTGGGCTACGTGATCAGAGAGCTTCTACATGTCTCTCTTCATGTAGTCCAGGGAGGTACGGCTGAGGTCATTCACACCAACATGGGCACTGACAGAGTCATATTTGTACTTGTTCTTGAGTGACCCGAGTCCTTGTGCTATGTGGCGGATCATGGTACCCGACAGGCAGCTAACAATAACCTTCTTCTTGTTCAGCCTAGTGAGTGGGAAGTCAGTGTGCCTGACTATAGAGTCACCTTTTACTAGTGTGTTGGGTATGTTATTTTGCTTTAAGGGCTATGATTGCATGGCACACTGGTTTTGTGAAGTATGTGTTTCATGGTTTGTGTTGGGGGATGGAGGTTGCTTGGCTGTCTGCTTTGGAGGTCTCTGTTGCTTTTGCAGATTTTTATTTAGAGCCTCTGAGTATGTTTTTGTGTATTTGTGTGTTTTTTGCCGGTGCTGGTTTCACAGGTCTATGTGAGACTGGTGGTGTGATGCAAGTAATTCCCTTCTCTTGATTGCCTGGTCCAGTCTTGGGTTGAGAGAGCTTAGCCTCCAGTTTGGCTGTATAATTGCATCTCTTGCATGTATTAGTGTTTGCTGGAAGGAGGAGAGGGTTGTCTGTGTACATGAGGCAAATGTAACATTGCCTCAAAATGCCCAGATTCACCAGTTTGACCGGAGAGTACACCTGAAACTGCCCTTTGGACTTGCCTGGATCTTAGTTTAGCAGAATCCATTTTGCATTTCAATGAGAGTGTAATGTTTATGGTCATTGGCTGATTGAGGTTACCTGGAGTTACGGCTTGGAGTAAGCACCTCATTGATTCTTTTGAGCTTTTGTTTTAAAGTTGTAACTTTGTTACTTAAGAGGTTACCTTGTGAGTGTTTCTGTCATTTTACACAGAGCTAATCACAGGAAGAGCACTGAGCAAAGCACTGATCTGTGATATATAACTTTAAGTATCCTGTTTTTTGCTTATTTTTTACTTGTTATTGCTTATAGATATTTATAACACTTTTATTGTCTGCTACTTACTTTTTACTGTATTTTACAGCTATAAACTAATCTGCATGGTTGTACTAAAAGTTTCTGCCTCACAGGGCCTGATAAATAGTTTTTAATGTCATACTTTTTGTAAATCTTTTCTAGCTAGTTTTTGTTCTGATTTCCTGCCAAGGCATGCATCATATGACTGGTTTAGTCTGCCACCCCCCCCTCCCTATTTCTATCCTGTTCTTATACTTGGTGGGTTTGCAGTTGCCCACCCCTACTGTAAATTTGATCTGTGACACTCCTCCCAGTCTAGTGTCATTAGCTCTCTTTCTATCTAATACAGAGAGAACATTTGAGAAGGCCAACCCACTTAGTTTCTTAACCTTGAATTATCTTCTGCTCCTCCTTCCTACTTTACTAAAAAAAAAAAAAAAAAAAAAAAAAAAACTTTGCTACAATCTCTCTGTTCTGACTGAGTGTGCTTCTCAGCTGATACATATATTTTTGGCACTTGTTAACTGTTCAGAGTTGAAAAAAACAATAATTGAATTCAGTTCAGAATTTCAGAATACATTTTGAATAAATTGCATATTTAAACTATAATTGCTTTAATACTGCTACACACTCCAGTATGCTAGCTTACACTGCATTTGAATTGTTGTTGGTGCTGCTTTTCTGTTAAAAAAAATTCTAAATGTTAAGCTAGTTTCCTGCCTTTCCTGTAACTAGTCTAGTCCAGATATAGATTTGCTGCATCCAGGACTGTTTGTAAGCTTCTGAGCCCTCCAAGCCTTTCTGTGTTGGAGGGAAGCCTTCTAGCTTATCAATGGGAGTGGTAAGTACTAGGTAGCCTATCTACAACAAGAGAAGTGGTTTCTGGCCCAGAAATTGTAGTTTATTGGCTGTTTGGGCAGTTTTTCCATCTCTTTCAACTTTCCGGTTTAAAAGCCCGCATTTGTGCTAGTTTCCCGCCTTTACTGTAACTAGTCTATTCCAGATACAGATTTGCTGTATCCAGAACTGTAAGCTTCTGAGCAGTGTCATAGTCTGCTCTTCAGTTATTCCCTTAGCTCTGTTAGTTCTCTTCTCTCCTTCACTTTTAGTTGCTTATTAATCTAGCACTTTACTAGACATCTTGTAGCACACAAAAGTGCTACCAGCACTAAATGTTCTACAAGGAAACCGCTCCATTACTTATTATTATTGCCCACCCCTCCAGGCATGTCTAAAGGTCAGTTCCCTGTGCTTTCTCCCATTAACCTGGTGAACTTGGGCATCCTAAGGCAATGTAGCAACTGCCTCATGTACACTGACAACCCTCTCCTCTTACCTCCCAACATTCACACTTGCGAGAGATGCATTTATATATCCAAATTGGAAGCCACGCACTCTCTAGCCAAGACCAGAATAGCTGGTCAACAGGAGAAGGTCAACACTTCCACCACACCACATGGAAAACATAGCCCTCCAAAACATACACCAGCACTGCCTTTACATAAAAACACAAACTGCACACCAACCTTCGCGGAGGCTCTCAATAGAAATCTACCCAAACAGCAGAGACCTCCAAGGCAGAAACGCACTCTACCACCACAACACAACACAAATCACGAGACACACAACTCTTCTAAACAGTGTGCCACTCAACCAAAGCTCCTAAGGCAAAACAACATGCCCAACATACTAGTCATAGGTGACTTGATAGTGAGGCACACTGATGTCCCACTCACTAGGTTGAATAAAGAGAAGGTAACAGTCAGCTGCCTGTCAGGCACTAGAATCCACCACATAACGCACGCACTTTGGTCCCTGAACAACAGGTACAAATATGACTCTGTCATTGTACATGTGGGTGTAAATGACCGGAGACGTACCTCCCTGTACTACATGAAAAGAGACCTGGTGGAGCTGTCTGATTATGTAGCCCAAGCAGATATGACCCTAGCCCTGAGCAGCATCCTACCATCACCCAGAATGATACCACAGTACAAGCAGAAAATTACTGATTTCAACAACTGGCTGAGTTTCTGGTGTCATTCTAAGGGGGTCCGGTATCTGTCTGCCTGGGATGACATGATTGACAGACCTCAATGTTTTGCCAGAGATGGCCTGCATCGGTCACCACTGGGATTCCGGATATTGGCCAAGGCTCTTGCCATCCCTATAGTGCCTTTTTAGGTGGTGTTCCAAATACCAAATTACCACTGTAACAGCTACAAACAAATGCAATCTGAGGGTCATGCTGCTCAATGCTAGAAGTCTAAATCTCACAATGCACATGGTCCTGGCACTCCTGAAAATGGAGAACATTGACATTTGTGCCATAACAGAGACCTGGTTCAAGGCAGCAGAAAGCACCCCTGCACTACCAGGATATAACTCATTCCACACATTTTGGCCCCAGAAGTTGGACCAAAGCACCGAGGACAGTGGTGTTTCCATATTCATAAAGGATGTGCACACCTCCAGACTGGTAGCCTAACATAATGCATCCAAGATACTTCAGGTGCAGCTAACATTGGGTAAGACAGCAATTCAGATTGTAGCCTGCTATAGGTCCTCAACCATGTCCCAAGACTCACACACACCATGTTCCTAAGCACCCTGTAGAATATTAAGGTCCAACCTAACACTCTCATATTGGGCGACTTCAACTACACCTCCATTAACTGAGAAAACTATTCATATACCAATACACTTGCCAAACGTTTCCTGGAATTCATTAATTCCAATGCCCTGGACCAGCTCATTCTTACCCCCACTAGAGGTAGCAACATCCTTGACCTGGTCCTTACTAACATGGCCAACCATTGCTCTACACCAATAGTCAACTCCTCCCTGGTTAGATCTGACCACAAACTAATCACCTTGGAAATCAACATCCCTCTCACCCCCCCCCCCCCCTGCAAAGGTAACCACCATGAAAAACTTCTCCAAAGCTAACTTTGGCCTCCTAAAAACAGAGGTGGATAACTTCACTGCACCCATGCAAATGGAGATTAGTTGCATGACCACTGAATCATACACCAGTGCACTGTACGAACACGTACACAAATGCATGGATCACGCCATACCCAGTAGAACCAAGATGCTCTCCTCCAAAAAAAGGAAGCCAATCTGGTGGTCCCCTGCCATAAACAACCTCTACAACAGAAGGAGGAAACTGATGCGGAATAAGTTGAAGTCCCAAGACTGGAAAAACTCCCTTATCAGCCTCAACAAAAAGTTAAGATCCCTCATCAAATCCTCTAAAGCTAGCTATGAAAACAGAATTGCAGCAGATAGTAAAGACAACCACAAGGCCTTCTATAGTTACGTAAAGAATCTCTACGGCAATACCCAGATTTGCTCTGAGCTACTGCACAAAGGTACCTCCTATAATGAGCCAACCGATATTGCCAATATACTGGCAGACAGATTCAATGCCAACTTTACCCCCCCCCCCCAAGGGACCAGTCACAATACTGGTAGATTGCCAGGCAATCTACCGGTATTGTGACTGGTCCCTTGGGGGGGGGGGGTCACAATAACGGTAGATTGCCAGGCACCCAGTTTTATTGTTGCACAGGTTAAAACAGCACTGTCCAAAGCCAAGAATATAGCTTCTATGGGACCTGACAATATCCCTGGCTGTGCTCTACATGAACTACAGAGTGAACTGGCACCTCACCTGTGTGCCCTGTTCAATCACAGCCTCACCTCAGGCTTTGTCCCTACCAAATGGCGCACTGTTACAGTGACTACAGACCCTGGAAACTTTCGCCCCATTAGCCTAACTAGTCTGATATGCAAAGCTATGGAACACATCATCATGGACCTAATAAACTAGGATATAGGGAATCTCCAAACTCTGGAACCCACACAGTTTGGTTTTGTGAAGGGTAGATCATGCCTGCTCAACTTGGTCAACTTTTTTGAGTATGTCACCAGAGCTGTGGATGAAAGCAAGGTAGTTCATACAGCCTACCTTGATCTGGCCAAGGCCTTTTGATACCATTCCCCACTCAGGAATCATAGGAAAACTCACTAAGCTAGGAATCAACCTTTATATCACTATGTGGGTTGCAAACTGGCTCACAAATAGATAGAACCCAAAGTGTGAAAGTAGCTGACTCCAAATCAGACTGCCAATTAGTCAAGAGTGGAGTGTCACAGGGTTCAGTCCTGGGTTCTCTCCTGTTTGGCATCTACTTCTCTGAAGTCCAGGCCAACACGAAGGGACTCTGGCTGACAAAGTTCACAGATTATTGCAAATTGGTAGCTGCTATTAACTCCCCAAGTGATGTTGACATCCTACAGAATGGCCTCACTGAGACCAGCGACTGGTGTCCGAACCATGGCCTTAAGCTCAATGGCAAAAAAGTATTGTCATCTCATTTGTTAAACGCCCAGTTCCCATGAATTACCACACTGATGGTAGTCCACTGAACATAGAAGGCATTAATAAGAGATCTGAGAACACAGGTTGACGGCGATCTCTCTTTTTGATCACCACATTGCCACTGTGATCAGAAAGTCCTTCTATGTGGCACATCTCATTACTAAGGGTTTTGCATCCAGGAAGAAAGAGGTCATTGTCTCCCTCTACTCTTCCCTCATTAGGCCAATCGAGTACAATGCCCCATTTGGCATGTACCTCACTAGACACCTGCAACAACTGGTGAGGCCGCAAAAGTACCTCACAAAGAGGATCTTATGCCTTAAACACTTGTCCTGTATGGACAGACTCAAAAAAAACTCCAACTATTCTCTGTCTCATATTGCCTACTTACAGGCGATCAATGCTTGATTGACAAAGCCATGTCTGACCCAGCTCTGTTAGAAATGCTACATCTAAAGAAATCCCAATTCCTCTGCACCACATGGTCCAGAGACCTCAACCTCATTACCACAATCAACAGAACGTACTCTAGGGACAGGTTCATAACCCAGAGACTGCCCCTGCTATGGAATAGACTTCCCATACATGTCAAGCAGAGCAGCTCACTGGGCCTTTTCAAGAGCAATCTTGATGAGTGGATGGGAAATAGAAAATTCACCCCAGGGATCACTCCAGTGGCTTTACTTGACAGAGGCACTGGGAACTAAGGTCTGGTGGCACAATGCCAGGGTAATCCTATGGGCTAGGCTTGTAAAGGCTCCAGGGCCATTAGCCTAGTACATACCTATGAACCTCCCTCCCTGTCATGCAGGTGATAGTAGGTTAAGGATGGTTGGATCCCTCTTCAGTGCAGGGATGGTGATGTGCACCATTATGGACAGTGACTGTGAAAACAGCCCAAAACAAATGCTTCCCAGCTACTGCAGATGCTACTGCTGGCATTTTAGTGTGGTCTTCCTTTCTGGTCAAGAAATAACTGTGTACAATGTTGTTGCCTGATGTTTGCATTACATTACTTTTATACATTTCTGAATTGCACCATGTTTACCCTTGTTTCCATTTCTTAATGCTGTTATTTCCATTATATTTATTTGCATGCTATTGTTCAGTTATTTGCATATGTTGACTGTGCCATTTATCCCATATAGTATGATTGTGCTACATGCGCCTCTGAAATGGCCCACCCCCATGCATTGCCACTCTCCAGTCTTACTGCAAAATGCAGTGCACTAAGTGTTTATGAAACCAAGACAATGCCTTTTTATCTCTGTGTATTTGTCTTTAGCATGGTCAAGAAAGGATGAGATATTTCCTCGTTTGTGTACAATTCTTGCAATAAATATGGTAGTTAAGAACAATTAAATGAAATGGTTATTACAACAGTATCAGTCATGTTGTGACTCTTGGTTAAAAATATATTCTAAGTCATTTTGCTTAATGAAATCCAGGACCTTGGGGAGGTTTTTATGTTAGTAAGGTAAATTTCAGTTTTCATGTTTAGGTGACTTACGGGACGTATGAGAATGCTTTTACTTACTGTTTCTAGTTGTAGTATGCAAGTATAGTTGTGCTTTGCAGGCATAAAAAAATGGTTCCCTGATTTCTAATAATGTTCAGTTCTGATTTTATCTCCTGTGATTCTTACACGCAAGCATTTTAATTCTAGGTTTAGTTTTGTACAACTACTGAAAGAAAATCACGTATTTAATTTGCTCTTGAGCAAAGAAAGGAGGTGTGAACCCTGATAAAATTTCATACTGTGTTAATGTCTGTAAACTGTGCTTTATAACAAGGTTACTGTCCTATGTGGCAGAATGAAAAACTCTGCAATGTGGGTGGACTTCAAGGTCCAACCAATGCACTGGCATATTGGGAGGAGTCAGTTGAGGTTGCCTGGGCACTTTATGATGGTGTCCCTGTGGTAACTCCCATAAAAAAGTGTACCATGCAAAACTTGCCAGTAGGATGGGCAAAGGGCATGCTGGAAGGCTGACATCCTTCAGTTTGGCTAAAAATGACTGGTGATCACAAAAAGGGAGCCTGAGACTGTTGCTTGTGTTAAGGATCTTTGATGGTCCCTGCTCAACTTGCAACAACTGTAACTCTTGATGGGGGAATCAGTTTAAAAAAACAATGATAGTGGTGATTTATAATGATGATGACCCTTACAGCAGATGTTGAGTTATTTCTGTCACGTGTTGGGGTATAATTTACTTAATCCTAAAAAAGAAACTATTGAGGGGGGACAGCTTCCTATTCCGCTTGCCAGGGTGACAGGAGAGCATCATTCACTGCAAAGAAGGCAGGCTTATTCAAGCAGCTTATGTCAGGATGACAGACACTGAATCTTTTACTTATGGTACCAGCTCTTTAGCCATAAAGTGAAAATCAGGATCTTTGTTCTAATTTCGAGTGCCTTTTGGCAAAAAAGTAGGATCTTAATGAATATGTAATATTTTTCCGTAATCAATATTGATTGCTTGACATATTTTTCTGCATGTCATTGAGTGCTCACCTCCTCAAATAGTTGACCAGCACATAACTCTGATTGTGTATATTTATTTTGGATTCTAATTGGTCTGCTAGTTAATGTTTACCCCAATAAGCAGGTTACTGTCCTCAGGAATGAAAACATTTACCTAATGCAGCACACAATCCGCTATCAGTTGGGATTAAACTATATACTAAGCTACAATTTTTTCCTTACTACTATCAGACTGAGGTTGTCATAACACATTGGACAAGCCTACTAGTTGTATTATAGTTTTAAAATTATACACCATGTTAAGCCATAGTTATGGGAAGTTGCATCCATGTTATACAAGGCAGTGGCAGTCAGAATAAGACTTTATAGAGGCTGGTAGTATGCTCACAGTACTGTATTGTTTGTGCATGCTTGGTGATTTAAATATTGACAAAGTAGACATTTAGAAATATGTTTGTTTTGTTGGAAGTATAATTCACAAGTACAGAAGTGAAATTTGCAGTTAGAAAATGGTTTGTCCCCAGAAGCATTATAGGGTAGTTTAGGAGATAACTGTAGGTTTTCAGTCTATAAATTTTATTTGCCCTTTGCAGGGGTCCAGAGTCCTACCTCAAACAATAGTCATAAACTGTGCATTTGGTGAGTTTCCTGATTCATTACTATGAGATGGAATAGACTAGGGTAAAAGAAATGATCAAAATGTGTGCGTAGTTTAGTAAAAAGACAAAACTTTATCAAAGCTGGGGAAGCTATCTAGGGTGAGTAAAATTATAAGTTTACATAATTAAATTACCCATGAAAATGAAAGTGTGTGGGCAAATTGTTCCTTAAAAAGGTGAAGTGAGAAAAAGAGTGACAAATCTGAAATGTGTTGATCATTTTGAAATGTCTGAGGGGCCAAGTCATGATGCAGAAAACCTAGATCAGTTGTGAAAATGTCAAAGCCAGAAGACAGGCAAACATAACAGAGTTCTGATGAAGTTCTGTGATAAAACAAATGAAAGAGCTTAACAAATTACCATCCAGTTGTCTGTTTACTAGCTATTTGCCACAACTTAGAATGGCATAGTATATTGCAAAGCTAACTATCCTGTCTGAAAAAACTATGTATCTATGAAAGTAGTTAAAACAAGATATAACCTGGGATTGGAGCTATAAACAGAAAAAAGTTGTGAAATAGGCAAGAAACTGATTACAAAAGCACCAACATTAAGATATTTTATTGCTTATTAGGCAGTTATATTGCATGTAAATGCTAGTTAGAAGAATATAGGAGTTAACCTACAGGAGGATAGATTAAGTACTAGTGGATCAGGAATAAACATGCGCAAGCACACACTCGCACACTCACCCCCAAGAAAAATGCTCAGTGAGAAAAGAAACTGTTAGCAGTAATGTATAAATACGCAACAAAATTGATGAATATGTCTATGGTGCAGTAGTTCAGGTTGAAGCAAGAAATAAGCCCTTGCAAAGCATATTCAGAAACTCTTTGAAAATTTCGCATTTGAAATCTGGATGAGGATTCATTTTGAGGAGAAATATTTGAAAGTGAAATGCAGACAAGGTAAGGAAGTACACATACCAGGTATGCTGAATAGAGCATATTTACTAGAAAAGTATGAAAAACTGCTGGAGAAAGAACTAGAGATTATTTGGATAATTATGCGGTTGCTAATAGAGGAAAAGGTAAGGGCATTCTACGGATATTCTGGTACAGACATAGAAATGGAGTTACTGAATGAAGTTAGTGTCTGGTTTCCCTGAATAAAATCATTAGTTAGGAAAGAAAGGCTATGTTATTTTTGTCTTTTTCCTTCAAGGATTATGTTGTGCTCAAAGCTTAGTACTCTTAGCTGAGAAAATAATAATTCCAAATCAAACAAGCATATGTTTGTGAGGATAAATCAGCTGCATCTAGGAGCAATGAAATGTAAAGAATGAGCAAGCAATATAGTTATGGCTGGAAATGTCATCTCAAATAGAATAAATAGTGCAGAACTGAGCCATATGCAGTTCTGCTGTAATGACCATTTTAAGGAGGAAATTATAGCATACCTATTATCAGGTCATCCTTGGAGTTTTATTTTAAGGAAGCTATATATCTTACACGTTCAGATTGTTATCCCCACTCAGGCCTTGTTCACAAACTCATCCAACTAGGTGTCAACCTTTATATAGTTAGGTGGGTCACTAACTGGCTCACCAATAGAACCCATACAGTCAAAATTGGGGACTCCATCTCCCAACAGCAGACCTGTAACCAGTGGTGTTTCACAGGGATTAGTCCTGGGACCTCTACTGTTTGGAATCTATTTCTGCAAAGTACAAGCAAAAACTAAAGGTCTGTAGCTAACAAAGTTTGCTGATGACTGCAAACTGGGAGCGGTCAAAGAATCCCCAAATGATCTCAACATCCTACAAGAGGGTCTTAAGCAAACAAATGATTTTTGCCAGAGTCACAGCCTAAAACTCAATGCAAAAAATGTATTATCCTTATTGGTAAGAGCAATGTTCCTAACTACCACATCAGTAGAGTTAGAAGCACCCTAAACATGCACTCAGTGGTGAGAGACCTAGGCACACAGGTTTGCAGCAACCTTATTTTTGATCACTATTTCTCCACAGTGGTAAGAAGGGCATTCTGTATTGCTCATCTCATAAGTAAGGGCATTTCCTCCACAAAAAAGAGGTTATAACCTCCCTGTACTCTTCCCTCATCAGGCCAATAATTGAGTACAATGCCCCTTTTGGTATGTAGCTTTCCAGGTACCTGCAACAATTGGAGAGACCACAGAAGTTACTCACAAAGAGAATTCAAGGTATTCAGCATCTGTCCTTTTGTGGATCAGCTGAAATCACTGTCACTTTACTCCATTTCATACAGACTACTCCAAAGCGATCTCTGCCTTGCGTATAAGGCAATCTCTGACTCTGCTTTATTGGAAATCCTGCATATCTGTAAGTTCAATGGCTTACAGGTTACTCACTCTAAATACCTTAACCTGATATGCGACATTAATACAACCTGCTGGAAGGACATATTTGTCTCCCAGAGGTTACTGCACCTATGGAACAGACTCCCAATTCATGTAAAGCAGGGCACCTCTTTGGCCCTCTTCAAGTTCAATGTGGCCAGTTGGATGGGTAACCATAAATTCACCTCGTGGGTTCCACCTGTGCCCATCTTGTACAGGGTTAGTAGGTGCTGATCGTGGAAACCAGGGCAGAAGTTGTCTAGGTTTGTAAAGGCCCTAGGACCATTAGCCTAGTAACTTCCTATGATCCTATGAATAAGCTTTTCCCAAAATCAGAGAGGTTGCAGGAAAATGTGTTTCCGAAAGATTCAAGGCTGTTACTAGGACTCCTATGGGGAATGATTCCCCATGGCAGAGAGAAGAGCTCCAATAATAGATGACACCTTTGTGGCAGAGGAGGCCTTCAAAATCAGAGTTTTAAAGGTTTTCTGTCTGAGGAAACTCTATCAGCTCTGCTGGAAGGGTTGGTCTGACTGCTATGCTTTGGATGCAGTGTAGGGGCACTTAGCCCTGCACCCACAAACCTGGACAACCATCACCAAAGACACTTGGTTGCAGAGGATTATTTCCAGAGGCTATTACATGCCCTTTTCCCTACAGCCCACCAATTGTTCTACAAAACTTCCAAATGTTGCGCCCAGTTAGAGAAAAGCAGCAGCCATCGAAAGACAAAACCTGCTGGAAAAAAGTCATCTAGTTTGTTCCCCCAGACCAACAAGGATTTTGAAATTACTCAAGGTTACTTCAGGTGCCAAAGAAAAGCAGAAACCTGGAACCTATCCTAAATATCAGCAACTTAAACCAATATATCAAACACCCCAAATTCTAAATGATTACGGTTCAGTCATTTATGCTTTTTCTGTGCAGAACAGTTGGATGTGCTTGATAGTATGCATCCTGGATATCTATCGCACCAGAATAGATGGGCGATCCAAGAGGTTTCTTCATTTCTGGCTGAGAGACGGTCAGCCATTATCAGTTCAGAGTCCTCCCCTTTGTTCTCACCAAAGCCCTGAAGGTGATTATCAAGTGAATGGCAGTGGTTGCAAATTACCTAAGACTGCTAGGATTTTGGGTGTTTCCATATCTTGACGACTGTCTGTCTCATCTTTGCTCCCACCAAGCCTTTACTGATTCAATCCAGAGACTACTTGCTCCAACTATGTCTTCAACTGGGCATAACAGTGAGCTACACTAATTCTGAACTCTCCCCTGCTCAAGTCCTGGAGTTCATTGGTGCTCATCGGGGCATGATTACACAAATCACAAGCCTTGCTCACTCAAGTAAATGCATTAGTGTCAAGCATCCCAGTTACTCTCTCTTCCTTCCCTGCTGACATGGTTGGTTAATGTCAAAGGAAAAAACTTCAAAGACCAATGCACATAAGGTTCAGTTAAGGCACTTTAATTTACTTGCAGCAAGGAGACAAATGCATGCAAATACAAGGATTTGTCTAACTACTAACAGGAAGTATGCTCATTCTTATACTGTTTTACAAGACATGGCCTCCTAAGCTGACGTAATCAAACACAACTTTAAGCATTGTACTACAGCAGGTGTTACTTCAGATTTTCTGTTGACATGACTAGATTTGTGAGAAACATTTCAGAAAAGCAACCTGGCCTTGGTGACCAGTACTTCATTTACAAGCGTCTATTGTACATTGTAACTTTTCAAGGTACTTTTCTAATACAGATACAAGCAAATGCTGATTGCAGTTCATATTTTCAAGCAGGCTTTGTCCTAATTATCTGTTATTTCTACAGCTGTGTATGTTCTCATAGCATAATGGAACTTCTTGTCTGAGTTTCATATAAGCAGTATTGTTCTATTCATTATTTTCCTAACACAAGCAGAAATCATCTGCTTCTCAGTAATTTCCAAGGCACAAGCAAGATATAGCTGACAGTACAACGTCAAAAAGCAACTGCAGTTTGTACAGATTTATGCAGTATGAAATGGAATAAATGTGTTGACTCTTTTCAAGTTCTAAATGCACTAAGCATATTGCCAATACACACATTAATACATATTTCTCTAACATTTCCCCCTATTAATACTTTTATTCTACTTTCAAAATAAGCATAAACAGTTTGTTTTCTTCTCCTAACCTCTTCCACTCAGGATTTGCAGTTAAGAGAATCATTCAGTTTAGACTTATGAAAGCATTTTTAGTCTTTTAACAGTTCTTCAAACTCAGTACTTTGATATAAGGTTTCAGAAACCAACATGTCTATAAGGTCTTTAATCAGTCTTTACATGCAGGGGATACCACAACAAACACATACTCCCAGTAGGAGCATACCTACACAAATGGCAATCAGGATGTTCATTAGGATGGTACTCCACCCCCAAACCATTTCTGGAAAAAGTCCATCAGTGGGTTTGGGCCTGGTTTGGTCATGGCTGACACTTGCTGAATTACCTCAAGATGATTGTCCGTCTCGTGTTTATGGTCAGGAATATATGAACAGCATTCTTCTTGGATTAAAGCACATATACCACCTCTCGCCGCTAGGGTGAAGTCGAGAGCCATGCAGTTTTGGAGCACTACAGTTCTCATAGCATTCAGTTCATCACTCACCAATTCGAGAGCAGAAAAAGTTGTGTTGCTCATTACTTTGAAAAGTTTTGACAATTTTCTCAGCTCCCAGATCGATTTCACTGCTCCATATGCTGGTAATATGCCTGTCCACGATATAACGCTATCACTCAAGTCCATGTGTGTCTGTCCTTTGCCTAGAGAGTGATGGTCTTTCCAACACGCATCAATTTGTCCCACTGGATTTACAGGTTTCTGTACGACTTCTCGTGCATTTCAAATTTTCCCATGAGGCAAAACTGCAGTGAGTCGTATGGCCGGAACCAGGTAACCCAAAAAACAACTGCCGGACCAATTCTCAGGTAACCATTTGTATGCCTTTCTACCACACACAAAATAACAATCCTCTACTTTAGTAGTAACCTTGCTATGAATGTACACTCGCCCTGCATGAAACATTTTTCTATCAATTATAGACAGCTGTTTATAAAGAACAGAATTATGTTTTACTTCATCAAGTGTTTTGTGCATCAATCCAAGAAATGAATCATAGTTTGTATTACAATAAAGATCTATTTTGTTACCTTTAGTGTAACATCTATAAGGAACAGTCACATTGCAATTGCTCCAACTCACCTGAACAGTATCATTTTTATAAAAACACACCGTTCCCTTTTGTGGAACAGCCAAGTGCTGTAATGGTTGAGGTATCATAAATCAAGCTCTCCCAGGTCTCATTGACCCCTAGGGGGACTATAGTCATTAATAACCCCCGTATGCTGTCAGCAAAGCTGTGCAAATCCAGCAATTCGAAACATTGAAAGTCTCAGCATACACATATTTAATTGCCTGGTAAGTGTTACAGTTTGGATGCCAGTTTATGAGTAATGCTTCACGTTTATTCAGTTCAGTCTGTGTGGCTGGGAAAAGAAAAGGCCACAACAAAAAGATTATTGTCACAAATACAGTTAACAGGATGATTATGCAATACTTCTGAGGAAAGGGTTGTTCTGCATTTCTGTTTCTTCTGGACTCTATCATTTTTGCTCTTGGCATGTGACAAGATTTTTGTCTAGTTCAAAGTCTTTAACTAATTTACAGTATGTCAGGTGGATCCAAGAAGCATGCTCTGCAATTTTGACTGCAGTGGGTGTTGACAAAAGCACTTTATGGATCTTCCCACTTTTGGAGATGCCCAATTCTTCTTTTTGACCACCTTCAGCCAGCTCTAAGTTCCAGGGTGCACTGTCACTTCTGATGGTCTGGTTCGTTCTTTATCTGAAACAGAATTTAACTGCAACAAATGTTTAGAATTTAATAACTTACACATATACTCTGCTAATGTACCATCAGCTTCCTGGCCTGCGGGCATGAGAGATTTCCACTGAGGTGTATATAGTAAGCCCTTCCAATGAGCTTTTCAAAAGGAGTTAATCCTTTTGCATTCAAAATAGTTGTCATGCTCAGCAGTGCCAGGGGCAGACAGTACATCCAATTTCTCTGTTTCTGATATTAACTTTCTTAGCTTACTCTTTAAAATCCCATTATGCCTCTCTACTAGCCCTGCTGATTGAGGGTGATACGCCCAATGATTTTTCAAAGAAATTCCAAAATATTTACTTAGCTGTTGTATGGTTTGATTCATGAAGTGCGTGCCATTGTCACTGTAGATCCTTTCCGGAATGCCGAATCTAGGGATGATTTCTTTGACAAGGACTTTGGCTACCGTTGTAGCATCTGGATTTTTAGTCGGAAAGACTTCTACCCATCTGGAAAACATATTTACAATGACAAGACAATACTTCTTATTTTCACATTTATTCAACTCTATGAAATCCATACAGATAGTATGAAATGGATACGGTGGCTTTAACGTCCCTTGTGCATGATGTTTATTACAGGTGTGGCATAACGAACAGAATTTTTTTAGAGTAATTTGAGAAGCCATATGTCGTGAACACTTGGATCACCAGCTGTACCATCCCCCCTGTTGAGACATGGCTCTGCCCATGGCTCAACAAAGCTGCATATCTAAACAAATTAGATGGCAATATCGGTTTCCTTTCTTTAGAGATGTACAGCCTCTTTTCGAGAATTGCTCCTCGTTTTACCCATCTTTGTTTTTCAACTTTCGTAGTAAGTGTTTGCATTGTCTTTAACATTTCCAAGTCTAAAATCTCAGAGGGTTGTAATTCCTCATTCAAAAGAAATACTTCTGAAGCTGCCTGTTTTGCAGCTGTATCAGCTCTCACATTACCTTTTAAAATCCTATCCTGTTGCTTGGTATGAGCTGTGCATTTACAAATAGCTACTTTCTGAGGTAAATGAATAGGTTCTAAAAGATCTAAAATAAACTGTACATGATTAATCGATTTGTCAGTAGATGCTATCATTCCTCGATTTTTCCACTGTTGCACAAAAACATGTACAGTAGAAAAAGCGTACTGGCTGTCAGTAAAAATGTTCACACATTCACCCTTTGCTAAGGTACATGCCCGTGTCAAGGCAATCAATTCTGCTGCCTGTACAGATAAACTATGTGGCAAAGATTTCGCTTCTATAATGTCTGTGTCAGAAACTACTGCATATCCTACTAGGTTCTGTCCTGCAGGACCCCTTTTGCATGAGCCGTCCACGTAGTATGTCACCTCGGCATCATCCAAGGGAGCATCCGTAAGGTCTTTTCTAGGCAGTGTCTTTTGCTCAATCACCTGCAGGCAGCTGTGTGGTGTGCCATCTGCAGGGGTTGGGAGCAAGGTAGAAGGGTTCAAAGTTGTACATCGTTCAATTGTCATATGAAGTTGGCTCAACAATATAGTCATACAGGAAAGATGCCTAGCGGGAGAAAGATATGCTACCTTTTCTTGTAGTAAAATAATCGCGACTGCATAAGGCACTCATAATGTGAGAGGGTGGAACAACACTACTGAGGCCGAAGCCTGTACCGCCATTGCAGCTGCAATTACTGCTTGTACACAGTGAGATAAAGACTGTGTCACTGGGTCCAGTTGTGATGAATAATAACCAATAGGGCATTGCTTGTCCCCATGCTGCTGTGTTAACACTGATGTCATATAACCTTGCTTACAATCTACAGTTTGGAAAAAAGTTTGATAGTTTGGTAATCCCAAAACTAGTAAGGACGCTATTAACTATTTCAGTTTGCAGAAGGCAGATTCTGCTTCTGGTGTCCATTGTAGCAAATCCTGTGCTGCCATAGGCTTTTTATAAATCAGGTTAGTTAGTGGTGCAGATTCCAAGGCATAGTTTGGAATCAAACTCCGACAAAAATTAGTCGTACCCAGGAAGTACATCATTTCCTTCTTGGTAGTGGGTTTTGGTGCTTGTAAAATCGCTATTTTTCTGTCCTCATCTAATGTTCTACCCTCCTTGGATATTACATATCCTAGATATTTAACCTGTTTTTTCCAAAGCTGCAGTTTATTTTTGTTTACTTTATGTCCTTCAGCAGCTAAAAATTGTAATAGCGCTATGGTATCTTCTTTACAATCTTGCTGGGTGGGGGACGCCAGCAGGATATCATCAACATAAAGCAAAATCTGACTACCTCTCGGTGGGGTAAACCCCGCCAAGTTGCTTGCCATTTCTTGTGAGAATATTGTTGGACTTTCACAATACCCCTGTGGTAGTCGCGTATATGTATACCTTTTCCTTTGAAATATGAATGCAAACCAATGCTGGCTGTCAGGGTGTATCAGTATCAAAAAGAACGCATTGCTGATATCTACCACAGAAAAATATTTCTGTTGAGGTTTTAAATCATTCAACAGGGTGTGTGGGTCTGGCACAGTTGGTGCCCTTGGTATTACTGCGTCATTTACAGCTTGTAAATCTTGGACCATACGCCACTCCCCATTCGCTTTCTTAACAGGAAATAAGGGTGTGTTACATGGTGAATCAGGAGATTCCACCAGCACCCCTTCCTTAAGTAAAGCTGCTATAATAGGTTTGATTCTTACCTCGGCATCTTTTCTTAAGGGATACTGTCTTTTTTGTGGTCTAAATGCTGACTTTGGCATAATAGTAACTGGTCCCGCTGTACGAATAAGTCCTACATCTGATTTTCCTGTTGACCAGAGAGTTTCTGGTATATTCTGTAAGGCATTCTCTTCCTCCTTCAATAGGAGTGCTAATCAGCTGTCCTTGCTAGTCTGCAAGTGTACAGCTGGGTGGGTCTGGGTTATCCAATTCAGCTTCTGCACTTGTATTCCTTGTTCTGACAGTTCTAACTGTCTGTTTTTCCCATCTCGTGACTTTTTCTCTTAAGTCTACCCATTTTGCATTCTTGTCCGTAGTTAAGCTAACATGTGGTAATCTATTAGATTAATAGAGTGCAAAGAACTCCTGGGGCAATGAACAGCTGGCTACACTGTTCCCTTCTGTGTCCCAGTACAGATTATGTAATACCAGTCTGTTTGCACGATTTCTAAACAATTCTTGCTCATATTCCTTATCGGGTCCTGGTGTATTACAATAATACAGAGTACAGTGCAACAAATGCTGTTTATCAATGTCAAGGGAGGGGAACTTGCTGATAGCTACTTTCATCAACTCTTCAGTCACTGCCCTTGGACCAGTCGTAACCAAGTCCTGGCTGTACCAATAAAACATTCCACCCTCCGATTGCACTGCAAAGGTATCAATTTGTCGCTGTGCTTCCATACCCTGCATAGTCGGAACTACTGCTATACCAAATAGCTGCTTAAGGTCTCTGCCCAAGAGGTTTACTGGGCATTTTGCAGATGCAACAATTTTGCTTTTCTGGGTCAATCCTGAAACAGGATCAGTTATCAGAATATTATGGGAGAGGGGCTCCCGATACAGCTGTCCATTAGCTGTTTTCACTAAAATGTGATCAGGTGACTCTGAGTTCTCTGGCAGTTTGGAGGGATGTATCAGGGTCTGTGAAGCCCCTGAGTCGCACAAAAATGTGACTTCCCTCCCTTCTACCAGGAGTGTGACTTCTGGTTTTGTGTCTGCTAAATACAGCTCTAAGCTCAATAAAGCCAAATCCAATATTTCATTTTCTTCACTATCCATGACTTCTTGCACTTCCTCTATTTCTTCTGTCACATTCTCTACTCCCTCTATCACATTCTCATTTGTACCTTCTCTGCTATCCCCTTCTAGTGATTCCTGACTATCATATAGTCAGTCCTCACCCTCCTTATCCTCCGTGGTTGCCTTCTTATTTTTCTTGCAATCCCTTGCCAAGTGCCCTTTCTTACTGCATTTAAAACATTCACTCCCTTTCTTTCGCCCTTCAAAGTCCTCTGATCGTTGATCAGATTGTTTGTTTCCCTGGGCATTTCTCTTGCCCTTTTTCCCGGATTGTACTACATATACTTCTGCTCCATCTTCTACAGAACATACTTGTGCTTTCTTTTTCTTTTTGCTATTAAAATGCCTTTCGGCATGTCTAGCATATTCAAGCAATGACTGTAATTTGCTTGTACGATGATCTACCATGTGTTTTGTAATGAAACTGCTTATAGGTGCAATACTGCCTTTCAAAAATGCATTCTTTAATGGCTGCTCATATGGGGAATCATGTGTCTGATCTTCAGGAACCTACATTCCACAATGGTTATTAAAACATTCTAATAGTCTGGCATAATATCGGTCAACAGCTTCACCTTCCTGTTGGATGCATTGATTAATGCAAGTCCAGTCTGCCCTAGGCTTCCATTTCTCAGAGATTCGGTCTGTAAGACCTTTCACTCTGTTGTCTAATTCTGCGCTGCTATGTGGGAGGGGCCTGAGCGCAATATCACGAGGATTCCAGTCGCCACTAATCATGTGCCAATCTGGTCCCACAATTTGTCTGATTACTTTTTTTAAATTATAACTCAGCCTCATTCCTTGCAAATCTTCTAAGAACTTTCTAAAATTAACTTTTGGATGGAGAATTCCCTCCGTGGCTTTCCGGATGTCTTCCAGAGTCCAGGGTCTATACACTAGAATAGTTGGGTCCCGACCTTCTTGCCCTGCCTGAGAATTAGGCACTTCTATAAGTGGGCATATTTCTTCTTCACTCATATATCGTGAATTTCTACACATTTGATACAACTCAATGTCCACTTTTGAGTTTCCTGCCCGTGTTTGAGACCTGGTCTTGACGGGATCTCTAATAAACAGTTTCGCTTTTGTAGTGTCTCTACTCATAGTGACAGCAGGATATCGCAGGGGTGGACTAACTTGTTCACTTGCCTCATATTCCGGTAAGGGAGGCGGAGGGGCTGATGCTATTACTAAATTATTGTCCTCCTTATCTAAAAACATTGCTTTTGAATTATTCTTTTGTTCCCTTCGGTTTACTTCCACAATCCACCTGTGTGCCTGAGGAATTCCTAATTGACGTTGCTTTTTTACCCGACCTTTAGAATCGGTTTTAAGCTGTTTGACAAGTTTGACAAGTGAGGATTTTTCTAGCTTACCATGAAATTCATACTTATTAACCCATTTTGAGTAATATTTAATATTATCAGCACGCTGTGACTGCATGTATTTCGCGTCTAGGGTTAACGGCGGATTTTGTGAATTTTTTGTACAATTATTACCCATTTTGTTCTACCCTTTGAATCATTATGTAACACCTTATTTTTACGTGGTACCATGGATATTTTTATAGTCTCTTCAGAGTGACTGCCTACCTGCTCGGTTTCCCTGATCTATGACAAGACAGTAATCTTTTTGTCCCTGACTTATAAACAAAGTCTCTTAACAGAATAAATACAAATCTAGTCCCTGATCTAAAACAGAAAAGAAGGTAGATTCACCTTACCTGAGCCTTCATGATTGATCACCTGGTTCGAGTAAAAACCCATCCTTCAGTCGCAGATCAGAAAGTAGCTGGCCTCTTTTGTACGACAATTCAGTCGGAGGACTTTTCAAATAAGAAGAACCGATGTGGTTTCTTCCCCATACGGTTTCAAGCCACCTGGCCTGTCTGATCCGAGGCGAAGTGAAGGTTTCCGGTCCGAAGGACCAATCTGTCAAAGGAAAAAACTTCAAAGACCAATACATGTAACGTTCAGTTAAGGCACTTTAATTTACTTGCAGCAAGGAGACAAATGCATGCAAATACAAGGATTTGTCTATCTACTAACAGGAAGTATGTTCATTCTTATACTGTTTTACAAGACATGGCCTCCTAAGCTGACTTAATCATACACAACTTTAAGCATTGTACTACAGCAGGTGCTATTTCAGATTTTCTGCTGACATGACTAGATTTGTGAGAAACTTTTCAGAAAAACAACCTGGCCTTGGTGACCAGTACTTCATTTACAAGCGTCTGTTGTACACGGTTACTTTTCAAGGTACTTTTCTAATACAGATACAAGCAAATGCTGATTGCAGTTCATATTTTCAAGCAGGCTTTGTCCTAATTATCTGTTATTTCTACAGCTGTGTGTGTTCCGGCACAGCGGAACTTCTTGTCTGAGTTTCATATAAGCAGTATTGTTCTATTCATTATTTTCCTAAGCAAGTTGTTCTTTTCATTATTTTCCTAAGCAAGCAGAAATCATCTGCTTCTCAGTAAATTTCCAAGGCACAAGCAAGATTTAGCTGACAGTACAAGGTCAAAAAGCAACTGCAGTTTGTACAGATTTATGCAGTATGAAATAGAATAAATGTGTTAACTCTTTTCAAGTTCTAAATGCACTAAGCATATTGCTAATACACACATTAATACATATTTCTCTAACAGTTAAACTTCTGGGATCTGTGGCAGCTTCCATAACAAGATATTACATGAAGGTACTTCAGTAGATGCTTGCAGTTCAATGATCTATCAGATGACACCCTCTCTGTGCTCCAATATGGATTACAAGAATTTTGAAAGAACATGTCAACTGCTGAACAAGAGAAGTTTCACAGAGCCACCTTTTTTATCCTGCCACCACCCACAGCCACAGTGACTACTGACACCTCCCAACTAGGTGGCGAGGGGGGGACAGTGCTTGGAAGGGAGTGCCAAAGGCACTTGGTCACAGTTGAAGGCTAATCTACACATCAGTGTTCCTATTAGCATTGCAGGCATTTCAAGATGCTGTCCTTTTTGGAATGATTCCATTCAGAAAGCCAATATGTCAGTTGTCTGTCACATCAGCAACAGGGGAAAATAGTCGTACCCCCCTGTGTTAAGATGCTGTTAGAGGTTGGCAATGGGTGATTTCTTCCCCAGGATATGTGTTGCAAAAGAAAGCAGCCAGAAGTCCACTGTGCTAGCAGGCAAACTGAGCAGGTCCACATGACTCCCTCATGAGTGGCCTCTCAACCCTGTGGTGGCAGAAATTATTTTCCATCATTGAGGCCAACTGTGTTGCAGTCCATTAGCTTTCCTTCTCTGTTTCAAGTGCAGTAGGTACTTCACCATAATCCATCCAGAGGGGGAGTCAGCAAAAGACGGTCTAGTCCGCAACTGGTCCCCAAGCTCCTGTACGCCTTTCCTTGTAATCCTTGTTCCCAAATTTCTAGAGAAAGTGTCTTACTGAACGTGCAAAGTAATCCTCCTTTCTGGCCTCAACAGGTATGGTTCCCCTTTCTGTGTCCTCATTTTGTGCACCATCATTGGGTGTGGGATCTGAACCAGGATATTCTCTCACCCATCAGGAATAACTCACCCAGACATTCAGATCCTCAAATTGAATGCATGGTTTCTCCACTTCCAGTGATGGCTAGACAGTCGAGGTTCTCATCTCCATTAAGACAAATGCTGATATCCTCTTAGAAGAGTTCTGTGAGAAAGGTGTATGAGTAAGTGAAAATAAATATCCCTTTGGGATGTCCAGAGACAACTAGATCCATTTTCAATACCCATTTCAGGTTTCCTAAATTTTCTTGCTTCCATATGTAATAGTGGTGCTAGTTTTCATGTAGGTCATAACCAATCCTCTCTGGCCTCATCTAGATTATGTAAAGCCTTTCTCAAAGGAACCTTCTTACTCTGACCCCCCCATTAAGGTCTACTCCACCCTGGGACTTTAATATACTTCTCCAAACCCTAACGCTGCCCCCACTTAAACTAGCTGCCAAGGCAGAGTTAAAAGTTTTGTCTTGGGAAACTATTTTTCTGGTCATGATCATATTGACCAGTCAAGTATCAGAATTCCAGGCTCTGTTCTAAACCGCCAAATCTAATTTTTCACAAGGACAGGGTGTCTTTCTGCACTAATCCTTCCTTTGTACCTAAGGTGGCTTCAGAAACAGCTATGAATCAATCCATCAATCTCACTGGTTTCTTTCCAATTTTTTCCAGTAAAGGAGAATACCTGCTACACATCTTAGATGTGCATAAGCAATTTTGATTCTATATTCACAGAATAAAAGATTTCAGAAAATCAGACCAACTATTTTTTTCTGGGAAAATTTGTCTCTAAGGTAACTTTAGCAAAGTGGCTCACTAATTAAATTACTTATGTCTATAAGGAAAATCAATTGACACTTCCTAAACCTCCTGAGGCGGTCTGTAGCCACATCTTCTGCCTTCTGGTCTAGAGTGTCTCTAGATGACTCATGCAGAACTACCACTTAGTCAAACAGATATTCCTTCATTGCTCGCTACAAACTCAACATCTCATCTAGGAATAGGGCAGTGCTTTTCTCTACTGTACTGTGGAATCTCCTTCCTTGAGGACCACCCTGAGGTTTTCTCTAGCTGGGGACTCTGCATCACTGGTTGGGAAACAGATGAAAAAAGAGAAAATCAGATATAAAAGTTATGTATTCACCATAACTAGGCATCTCTGTTGTCTGTTTTATCCTCCCCAACCTCCTTGTCTCTCTCCCCTTCCTACTACACATTTTTTTAATTCCAAAAAGTCTGGTTTGACTTTAGTAATATATTGCCTGACTGTTAGTGCTGTGTCTCTTTCCTCATTTGTTTCCTACTTTATGTACTTATTTCACTGGGATGTTATTTTACCATATAAAAAGCAAAACTGACCAACAATGAGGTAAACCAGGTCCACAGTAAAACACATTCAAAACAAGGGGAAAAAAACGACTACGGAAATGCCAAACAATAATTAATCACAGGCAAAGCTTTCAGGTATGGCAACCCTTCTTCTGTGCATTACTTTTATTAAAATCTGTCTTTGTCTCCCTGTGTTCCTTCCTGAACCAAAAAAAGGGGGAGGGGGGATTTTAGAGACTTTGGATGTCCACAGGCAGCTCAAGTACTACATGGAAAGGACTAAGAACTTTTTAGCACTTCTGACTTGCTCTTTGATGGAAAGGAAAATGAATAACTAGTGTCAAAGCAAAAGTTTTCAAAATGGTTGATGTTATGTAGTCCAATCTCGCCTACATTCTTACCTGTGGGTTCGGAGCCGAATATCAGCTCTGACTCAGCCAAACTTTTCTAGCTCGAAGTCTGTCTGTTGGTATCCCATGCTGCATTGCTCTATATCCCCAGATCTTGTTTGCAGCTCGTGTAGCTCGGACGTGGTCTCGCTCTTGGCTGTGGCTAAGTACCCTTTTCTTATTTCTGAGAGAATTTTTACAAACTAAAGCTATTTTTATAGCTATTCCTAGTTTGGTGTTGTTTGTGAAAAATATTTGTTGGTGTGTGTGATTGTTCTTGTGGTATTCCACTAGCTGTTCCAATGGGCTAGGCCCGTTTCAGTTAGAGGACCTTGTCTGTCCCCTTGCTTCCCTGTTTTTTTCTGACTTCTGGTCTAAAACCAATTAAATTAGAGGTTTTAGTCTTATCCCCTTCGTGTGTGTTTTTACTGTTGGTCTAAAACTGTCTTTAGAGGTTTTATTCTTATTCCTCCTTTTGTGTGTGTGTGTACCGAGGATTGTTTGTTAACAGTTGGTAGTGGTAGTTTTCCCGCACTCAGTGTGGTGTATTTGTGACTGTTTCGCTAGTCGGTTCAGTTCTTGTGATCTTGGTCTTGGTGACTGTGGTATTTTATTAAGATGTCTAAAGATTCGAAGGAGCACAAGCCCTCAGGTTTTAAGAAATGCTCAAAGTGCGGCTACAAAATGTCCATTACCGATGGGCATTCAGTATGTGTTTATTGTCTGGGAGCAATCCATCTGCAGGAGTCTTGCAGCTTCTGTCATGCATTTAGTCCTAGGGTTCTTCAGGAAAGAAAGAATAAGTTAATTCTGAAGGGACTTTCAAAACCCTCATTCGAAGAGGGTCTGAAATCTGCTTCCAGCTCTAAACCTAGATCCACTAAATCAAAAAAGAGGTCTCTGGCTCTGTCAGTCTCCTCGGAGCCACTGGAGAAAGTAATTAAATTAGCTTCGGCATCCTCGGCTCCACTGTCCTTGGGGCCGCAGGAAGTGTCGGTGTTGATGGATCCGGCGTCTGCTCCAATTATATTGGAACCTATTTGGAGCCGATCACCCAGTATTAGACAAGTATCACCTGAGGAGGAGATCTCGATCTCCCTCCCTGTCCTCCAAATCCTCCAGGACACTATCGGATGTTGATGTTGATAGGGTGGTGCAGAGACTCCTTCAGTCACCGGTTTTGGCAAAATTGTTCTCGGCTCCATCCCAGTCAGCTCCGGAGCCCATCCTGCAACCTACTTCAACTCTTCCTCCTCCAAACGCATCCCAGCCTTCGGAGCTGGAGTGCTCGGCTCCGTCTGATGTTTCCAAGTCGGTTCCGATGGCCCCCCCCGGGCTTATCAGTGCCAACGTCAACTCCGACCCAGTCGGCGCCATCCACGGGATTCAGGACTTGGGATTCTTCAGTCGGGCCCGAGGGAGATGCCTCAGGACAGCTTTCAGTTCCTAGTCTCCCTCTCGGTGCTTTGGCTCGGGGAACCCCGACTCCTGTCGTGGCCTCTGAGGCTGGTCGTTCTTCGGATTCCAGGGGGCCAGCCTTTGAGGCCATGTGGAGTGCACTGGCCAGATCATCAGCAACATCATGCGGTTCGGTCATTCTGTCCCCTACCACTCCGGTGCGGGTCTCGGATTACCACCTATCTTTAGACAGTGGATCCGCAAGGCCTCAGGGTACCCCCACGAGTGGTCCCCAAGTTTCTGAGGGCCCCTTGGAGTTTTTGCCTGAGGAGCCCCCTAGAAAGAAAATGTGCAAGAGGAAGCACATAGACTCCCAGAATGAGTCTCTCACCTCAGATACTGACCTCGAGGAATCAGTGGGGTCCCCCAAGTCATCCTCTGAGGATGTTTCTTTCTCTGACATCCTAGAGATATTGGAACAAAGAGGTGACTGGCCGTCCAAAGCCCCCTCCGAGGAGGAGTCTGTCTTCCTGAAGGCCTTCGGTGCTCAGCCCTCCGCCTCCTGGGTGTCCCCACTCTTCGACGAGCTCCTGGATTTAATTTGTCGGAGGGTGTGGGAGAACCCTGATTCTGTGGAACCTGTCCCCAGGAAACCCAACAAATTTCTGTCTGCTCCCCCGGGTAAGGAATTTTTGTCCAAGGGAGTCCCTGTGGATGCCATGGTGGTGGCAGCAGCCACCCAGAAGGAATTAGCCGAGACTTCTTCCTCCATCCATCCTCCTAACAAGGAGTCTAGGACCATGGACTGGTATGGGAAGCGTACCCTCTCTTCAGTGACCTTTACCTTACGGTTGCTGAAATATTTATCTCACTTTACACGGCTCCAGAGAGATCTCCTCAAGGAGCTTGGAGATACTCTCACGGGTAACGTTTCTGAGGCGGTGGCCCAGACGGTTAATGCCCAGATGTCTACCCTCAATTCCATCATTAACTCCTCCATGAGGCTGATTTCATATGCAGCCGAGGGAGCAAGTAGAGCAGCAAGCTCAGGAGTCGTCCTTAGGAGGCAGGCCTGGATGCACCTTTGTCACTTCGCGGAGGCCTTCAAGTCTTCATTCACTGAAGCTCCCTTTGATGATTCCTCTTTTTTCGGAACCAAGGTGAAAGTCACCCTCACCAGGTGCAAGCAGGAGGGAAAAACTCTGTCTGCTGTAGGGGTCCATTTTTCCCTTCCCTCTAGGCCTTATCCCAAGACCCAGAAGGGTGGAAAAATGTGTTTCAAAAAATCACAGAGATTTTTTCCCGGGGCACAAGGGGAACCCCCCCTCCAGAGGCAGAGGAGCGGGAGGTTATTCAGGAAGACGCCACCCTAGAGGTAGAGGAGGTCCCTGCAACTCGGGAGACCGTGATTCCTTTTGTGGTTCTCCCTACCGTCGCTCCTGATGGGAGGCCCGACTGTGCATTTCCGGAGCCAGTCGGGGGTCGAATATCGTTATACCTGGAGACCTGGCAAAACATCACCCAGGACCAATGGGTTTTACGAATAATTTCCGGAGGTTATGTCATCCCCTTTTCGTCGGATCCCCCTCCAGTCAGGAAAATCCTGGATGTTTCACCCAGTCAAAGGGATTTACGCGGCTTCAGAGGTCTCAAAGCTGCTAGAAAAAGGAGCCATCCAGCATGTCCCATCAGACCAGATCGGATTAGGGACTTAAGATTCTTTTTGGTGCCGAAAAGAACAAGGGACCCGAGTCCCATATTGGATCTCAGCCGATTGAACAACCATGTACAAAAGTCCAAGTTCCGTATGGTCACATTACAGTCGATTCTCCCTTTGTTGGGAAAAGAAGTATGGATGTGCTCCATTGACATCAAGGATGCTTACTACCACATCAAAATGGACAGGGCATCCAGGAGTCACCTACACCTTCCGGCTGGGAGCCAGTCATTTTCAGTTTCGAGCCCTGCCCTTTGGTCTCACCACAGCCCCCAGGGTGTTCACCAAATGCATGGCGGTGGTGACTGCTCACTTGAGATGTCAAGGATTCAAAGCGTTTCCTTATCTGGATGACTGGCTCCTCACTACCACCACCAGGCATCTACTAATTCAGACCAGGGACGCCACCATCACTCTCTGTCAACAGTTGGGCATAACACTGAACTGGGAAAAATCTGCCTTGTTGCCCTCACAGCGTGCCATGTTTATAGGTGCAGAACTAGACACCATTCAAATGCGGGAGTTTCTACCACAAGAAAGAATCAGTCATACAGCAACAAGTTTATGCCCTGCTCCCTCTGAGAAGAGCGAAGGCAAGATGGGTTCTCCAACTCCTGGGGACTATGGCTGCGACAATTATGTTAGTCCCTCTAGCAAGATTACATATGAGGATCCTTCAATGGCTCCTCTTTGCTTAGTGGTCTCTCCAAAGGCTTCCGCTTTCTCACCCTATTTTACTCATGGACAGGTGCACACAGGATCTCAGTCAGTGGCTTTGCACCAACAATCTGGACACAGGGAAACCCTTCGCTCCGTCGCCCCCAATTGCCATGGTGACCACGGACACCTCCCAGATGGGGTGTGGGGGGGCATTATCTAGGCAGGACCATCCAAGGCACATGGCAAGAGCACGAGATACATTTGCATGTCAACATCCTGGAGATGAGAGCTGTGCTACTTGCATTGTAGGCACTTCAGAGCTTTCTCCCTCTCGGCACTATGGCAATCCACTCGGACAATATGTCAATGGTGTGGTATCTGAACAAGCAGGGAGGAACCAAGTCTTATCCCCTGTGCAGAGAGGCCATGCGAGTGTGGCAGTGGGCAGTGTCTTCCCAACATTTTCTGGTGGCAACGCACATTCTGGGGAAGTCCAACGTAATCGCAGACAGGCTAAGCAGAGCTATTGTGATGCCTTACAAGTGGTCCCTGAACAGTCTAGTTATGGAACGGATCTTCCTCAGATGGGGTCAGCCTTGTTGTGACCTTTTTTCCAGCCCCCTCAATGCCAAATGCAGCAGCTACTTCACGTTGATCCCCCCTCAGGGGGAGTCCCCCAGGGATGCTGTAGTCCACGATTGGCCCTCCGGTCTGCTATATGTTTTTCCTCCGGTTCCCTTGTTGTCAAAAGTGATTCAGAAAGTGCAATCCTTGGGAAGCAGAATGATTCTGATTGCCCCACACTGGCCTCGTCAGGTTTGGTTCCCTTTTCTCCATCCCTACATTGTGGACGCACCTTGGATTCTGGACCCACAACCAGATTTACTGACACACATGTCAGGGCAGCTCCATCCCTCTCTGCGGACCCTCTGGTTGAAAGCCCGGCTACTCCACTTCCGTCATTAGTTAGGCTTCATCGTCTTTCACCGGCAGTAGTTCATATTTTATCTTCCTCTCATAAGCCCTCTACTAGGAAGATTTATTCCAGCAAATGGAAGAGTTTTTCAGTCTGGGCTCATACCCAAGGGAGTGACCCTTACACAGCTCCAATTGCTTCTGCTTTGGAGTTCTTATCTATGCTTTTTCATCAGGGCTCAGCATCCACCACCATAAAAGTCCAATTGGCGGCGATCTCTAACTATCATGTTGCTAATGAGCCTAGTCTGATGGCTCACAGACTCTGTAAGGCTTTCCTAAAGGGCAGTCTGTTACTCCGTCCTCCTGTTTTGGAACATATCATGCCTTGGGATTTAAAACTTGTTCTCCAGGCTCTTACTTCACCACCCTTTGAACCTGCAGCTACTTGTGATTTAAAATTCTTGACCTGGAAGACTGTCTTTTTAGTAGCTATCACATCAGCCAGACGTGTTTCAGAGATTCAAGCTCTTTCTGTAAAACCTCTATACTTGATTTTTTATAAGGACAGGGTTTCTCTCGGACTGAACCCTTCCTTTCTTCCCAAAGTGGCATCTTATCACTAATCTTAATCTATTGAGTTGCCAGTGTTCTTTCCCCAGTTCTCGAACAAGGCAGAATTTAAATTTCATCAATTGGATGTACACAGACAATTACGCTTTTATCTGCACAGAACCAAAGATTTCAGAAAATCTGATCAATTGTTTCCTTTTTGGAAAACAGACTTGGGTCTCCTGTCTCCAAAATCACTCTGTCCAGGTGGATATCTAGTTGGATCTCTTTCCTTTATTCTTCAGGAGGTAAAGATCTACCGTTCCCAGTCAAGGCTCATTCTACTCTGTCTGTATCTACATCTGCAGCCTTTCAGGCCAGATTGTCTATGGATGATATTTGTGTTGCAGCTGCTTGGGCATCTCCTCACACCTTTTTTACTCATTACAAGTTGGACGTGGTATCTAGGGGCAAGTCTTCCTTTGGTTCCACAGTGTTCAGGAGTATTTTCCACTGAGCCTCCCAGGATTTAGGTGCTGGGGACGCTGTCCCTTGGGTAAGAATGTAGGCGAGATTGGACTACATAATATCAAGAAGTTATGTACTCACCATAACGTTCGATTTATGTAGTCCATCTCGCCTCACATTCTTACTTACCCCCCACCTTCCCCCTTCATGGAGGATATGAAGGATAACTGTTTTTTCAGAGCTCCCTTCACTCTTGGATTATTCTTTCTTCCTAGGGTGTTGCTATGCATGGGATGTGAATGTTGGTGTTTGCAGCAAACTAGATGGGGATATAGAGCAATACAGCATGGGATACCGTCTTAGCCCAGCCAATAGAAAGACTTCGAGCTAGAAAAATTTGGCCGAGTCTGCTCCGAACCCACGGGTAAGAATGTGAGGTGAGATGGACTACATACATCGAACGTTATGGTGAGTACATAAAGTCTTGTTTTACTTTATCCACTTCTGTTATTCTCATCAGGTTCACTCTAAGAGCTATGGTTACCTAGAAGTGTTTTTGGAAAGGAGTGGACCTTAGCCAGCAGCTTGGTTATCTATGTGTACTTTTACTAAACACTACAAAGCCAATGAATTTTCCAAGGGCCAGAGCAATGTTTGCTAGATCTGTTCTCCACGGTCTCTAGGTTCAGGTCCTTCTGCCCCCTACCCTTTGGCAATTTTTCCATGTGGTTTTGTGCTACTGTAACCATGATCTAATGATGAACATAATACAATTATGCAAGTGAACTTACCATAACAGTAGTTTAAATAGAGATCACATTCCCTTCTAGGTTTTACTTATATTTGTTCTCTGGCTATTTTTTTCCTCACCTGTTTCCCCTATGCTGGGATGGTGTTCCATTTCCCTTTTTTGTAATGACATAAGTTTAGATAATTGGACCTTTTGGTCCATAACTTTTTTCTGGTTGCAGCTTCCCTTGCTTAGATACAAGAAAGCTCTGACTTTTGGAGCTCATACATATCTCTTTATACAGCCATGCTCTTGTGATACATCAGATGTGTACACTGCATGTGGGAGGCATCCAAAAGCTTTTGTATACTGGCTATATGTCCAGTCTTTGGCAAACTGCATCACATGTACCTTTATGCTCTGATCTATTTGCATGCCTGCTGTTAGTTCACTTACACAACTGCACTCTAGACACAAGATACCTGATGTTACCTTGTTTGACAATAGTTTGCATTACTGAAGTTAGGAATTTATATTTACTGCATGAGTAAGATATTCAAAAGGATAATGTCTAGTTCACACTATCTGTGCTCTAATGGAAAAGTAAAGAGATGCAAACAATGAAAAATCTATTGAGAGAGCAGTAGCAGCAGTTTTGAGTGCTGTCATCTCACTGTTTGGACTACAGAAATACCGCTCCCTGCAGGGAGTAGGTCTGTCTTAGTTTAGTTGTTAATGGAAGACAAATTGCCTGCTTTAATTACATTATTGATATATGAAGATTCAATGCAAAATAAAGGAAATGCTGTAAAGAAAACGTGATATTGAAGCCTCCTATCTGTTGGTCAGAAAGGCAGGAAAAAGATGATAAAGTAACAATGCAAAAACCCAAGGGGGCAATTCATCTTGAAGGACTAGCGAGGAAATTTGTCTCCGCAAGTGCTTTTTGCAAGAAAAAGACACTGTGAGAATTGCAGAACCCAAGCATTTCAGGGAGAGCATCATTTGTGTATGTATTAATTTATTTACTTGAATTTTTAACTGGCTTAAAAAAATAGTACAGAAACACTTCCAGCCTCTACTCAAGCCATAGGTCAGGACAATATACACTAGCATCCAAAAGTTGAAACCTACAAAGCAACAGTAAGATACTAAAAGATAGTGAAGTACATAATGAAAAAATAGATCAATAAAAATAAAAGCAATAGAGAGTTGATTATCCAAACTAATTGGAACCTAGGGTAGTTCAGAAAATCAAACATATAATTGAACTGGATAAAAAACTTCTAGAAATGTTTTTGAATAACATTAAACAAGAAAAACTAAAACATTTACTGTAAGTACAAAACAATACAGTATGTTATTATAGTACACGGTCAAAAAAAAATGCACAAGAGAATATGTATAACATTTACATATTCAGACTTGATATTTCCTACCCGAAAACTTTGGAAGGCTGCATTCGGATAATTGATGTTTTGGATAATTGACATTCGGATAATTGACTTTCTACTGTGTATTGAATAGCCCACACATTGCATAAGGCATTAATCTGTCATACATTTCTGTACAACATATAAGCTGACAATATCATCACTGATAAGGTAGTTAAAAGGGATATAAATATTGCTAGCAGAAGTTCAAATTAACCAGTATCCTTAAAACAGGAGTATTTATATTTTTTCTACAAGTATTCCTTTAAAGTAATGACATCAGAGGGAAGGCTGTTTCAGTATGCCAGTGGGAAGTCTGAAGACTGATTTCTCATAGATCATTCTGGTAAAAGGAGGTCTAATATGCTGCTGATATAAAAAGTATACAATTGTGTGTACTATTAACCTACTGGTGTAAGTGGTATCATTCACTGAATAGGAGTTTTTTAAGCAAGTAAAATGACCTACTCCGAGGTGATCTCTGCCTAACATATAAAGCTATGTCAAACCCAGAGCTGTTGGACATGATACACCTAAAGAAATCCCAATCCCTCCGAGCTACACGCTCTAGGGACCTAAACCTTGTCACCACAATAAACAGGACATGCTGGAGGGATAGATTCCTGTCCCAGAGACTTCCTATACTCTGGAACAAGCTACCCATCTATGTCAAGCAAAGTTCTTCATTAGCACTCTTCAAGAAAAATCTTGATGATTGGATGGAAAATAGGAAATACACCCCGGGGATCACATCTGTGTCTCTGCTCGACAGTGGCACAGGAAAATAACTTTCTTGGGTGGCGTAAGCTATGGAATCTTGCTGGCTAGGCTTACGTAGGCCCTTGGGCTGATAGCCTAGTACCTACCTATGATGCTGAGTAGAGCTGGAAAGATAGCTAAATCAGTTCTTTCCATAGTATGAAGAGAAGAAATGACTAGAGAGGTGTACTATAATGGGAAGAACATATTCAAATTTTGTCATTAAGACTTTCATGGCAATGACTTGAAGAAATTCTAGAATGTAAATTGGAGAATGTGTAAGCCACCTTGATTTAAAGTGACAGCTAAGCAATAACAAAATTAACATGCTAAAGTCATCAGGTTGTTGTTGTTGTTGTGTCTTTTGGCTTTTCCCGGTTAGGGGTCGCCACAGCGGAACTCCGGTCCGCTAACGATTGGCAGTTGATTTTTACGTCCTGAGTTGCCGGCCCTAACGCACAACCTTTAACGAAGGTACGCGCATTCATGCATGTCTCCGCAGAAGACACTCTAGCTGAGAATAGAACGGGACAACGTCTTGCTGTGAGGTGACAATGCTACCGCAGCACCAGGTAAAATGCCTCAATATTTCTTAAGTTTTGTGAATGACATACTATTCCCTGCAGGATCAGTGATGTGTAGAATCGTACTTTTGGCTTTTTCCTTCCACAAGTACTAAACAAAATGACTGAAGATTTAAAAATATTGATGGAAAACTTATTTTGTAGCAACCAGTTCCAAAGAAAAGAAATCTCCTTTTGTAAGCTTGTAGACACCTGCTGGGAACATTGTGAGATGAAATAAGTGCAATAGTATTCAGCATAAAGAGTGGTGATGAAATTTGTTAAATCCCAGGGGAGACTTTTAATTTATTGTGAGAAAAGTAGGCGGCCTAAAACAAAATCTTGAAGTACCTCGGTATTAATAGTACAAGAGGAGCAATACCTCTCTTGTCCATAAATATATAGTGTTTTGTTTGTGGAGATAAGTTTTAATCCACTGAGTCACTTAGCTGGAAAAAATAGTTTGGTAGTTTAGCAATGAGATGATTTTGCTTTACAGTTTCAGTGGCTCTAAGTCAATAAGAAGCACCTGTTTGAAATTGTTTTCCATGTTTACATAGATTTCAGATGCAAAAAGGAAGCTAGCAGTCTGGGTGCTGTATTGTGTTCCAAATCATGTATTTATTTATTTACATTTGTTTACTGGGAAATTCCAACTGGACACTGGTCCACAGAACAATAAATGAGCAGCAGAGTACATGAACAATTGAATATATATATATATATATATATATATATATATATATATATATATATATATATATATATACAATAACAAATCATACATACTGTAGCAAACATAAGATGTCCATACAATATGAAACCTAGTAATGAACAGAAATGCCAGTATTTAGCTAGAGGCTAGGAATAAATGTAGGATGTATATTCAGATAGTACTAAGCTCAAAAGGATACTGTTCTAAACTCATAAACCTAAATCTTGTATACAAATAGTGCACTAAACTCAAACAGATATAAGGCAGATGCTCCACATGAAGGTGGAACAAGCTAGAAGGGCTAAAGGGATGGAAGGGGAAGAGAGAGGAGTAAGAGAGGAGACTGAGTAATATTCGTGGTAGCAAGAGGAAGCTAGGTGCAAGTCAGTTAGATATGTATTTGGAGTTGTGATGAAGTGAGGTAGTTAAGCATGTTATAACAGGTCTGACAGACTGAATGAGGAGGGAAGGGGAAGGCAAAGGGTGAGCCAGAGCCTGCAGAGAAAGGAATGCAATGATCAGACGGCATGAGACAGGGTGGCTAGAGGAGTGGAGAGGAAGGGAGGTATAAAGGAGGGTTACTAGTCTGGATTGGTGCATTGGCATAACCAGAGACTTTTTTTTATTAGAAAATATTTTTATTCATTTTCAAAAAGAAAAAACATGTATACAGGTTATTTATAACAGTGAAGTATTTACAAATTATTTAAACAGGCTAGCTAAAAGCAGTAAACAGATATCAACATTAAAACCAAAATAAAGTATTTACAAGGGTGTCTATTATTGACATATAATTGACTTTCTATACAGTTGTTTCCCAATTATAATTTGCTACAGTCATTACTCTCCAGTATTTCAGTTACTTTTTGCCATGCTATATATAATGATGTAGTTCTTTCAGTTCTTCCTTTAATAGTTTTCATTTCCAATTGTGATACTGCTGACACCATATTCCTGTATTGCTTTAAAGCTGGAGAAGCTCTGGATTTCCAGTTTGATGTAATGTTTTTTCTTGCAATGTCTAGGAGAGTCCACAGGATTACCTATTTTGTTCCTGGTACACAGTCCGGTACAGGTGCATTAAACAAAATAAGAGATTTAGAAATCTGGAATTTGTCATTGAATGCCATTTGCAGAAAATAATTTATTTTATCCCAGTATGGTTTAATCAAATGGTATTTATAGAACATATGTTGCCAGTCTGCTTTTATTGTTAAATCACATCTCCAACAGCCAATATTTTTTTTAAATGCAAGTTCCATTTTATGAGAGGTTACATAAGATCTGTGTATGAATTGCCATGCAAAGAGTTTCCAGTGTAATGAAAGTGATGTCTGCTTTGGAGAGAGAATAATTAATTTTTTTATCTCTATCATTTGGTACTTGCCCATTAACTGATCTATAATAGTTCCATATTTTGTCATTATAGGTTTTTATTTGTTTTATAAATAGATAAGTATCCCTTTCCATTAATGGGTTGATTCATTAATAATATATGTTCTTTGAAATTAGGAACATTCTTATTGATGGTTGCTTTGTTTCTTATTTGCTTAATATATATTGTCTTAATTCTTGTATATGTAGCCATTAACTGTTTTCCATATTTAATTTCCTTTTAATTTGGTCTATTGACAGAAGTTTTCCAGAGTTTACTGATTGATACCACTATATCAATCCCTTTTCTATAAGCATTTTGACTACTTGTATATCAAATGTTGTTGTACTGCCTTGTGTGTATGCTACTGGATATAGTAGAAATGACCATGCTTTAATATCAGGATTGCTATTAATAAGATTTTTGAAAATTTTTAATGTATAAGTAATGTATTTGGAACTTGTATTTTTATAATAACAAAAAAACAGCACACCCACTAGAGCAAATGCCAATCCACTGACCGTAACAATATGTATGTAAAGCCCAACAACGAAAAGCAGAGAGAGACAACCACCAGGCTTCCAATAATCCAGTCTTGTTGTAAAATTTTAAAGTCTTTTAATTCATGCAGTAGGTAAGTGCTTTCACTAACAGCTTCATCAGACCTTAAAAACTTTTCAAAGACATAAACACTTGCTTATAAAGCAAGCACATGATGCAGAAATAATAATTCAATTAACATTTAAAAACATACACTTTATATAAAAGACTTCATAACGTGAATTTCAAAAAACGAATTCACTGTTCATCCACCAAATAAATACTACTGCATTAAATATTTGTCACTAAGCTAGTTGGTAACATTAAATTGTGCAAAGTTGCATATCTAAATGAATTTGTATCAGTCCGACTAAATAAATGCATATGTCATGCTAAGCTAATAAATTCGAATGCATCTTAAATTCAAATTCTTCAGTCAAAAGACTCCTCTATTATAAATGTTAATGTAAGTAAAGAATACTGAACAATAAAATAATATTGCGCTACAAATTATAATATATTTATTGCTAGCACAATATTGACATCAGAACTAAATACAACATAAATCCGGGTAACCATCCTTTTGCTATATTATGCATCTAAATTACAACTAAAGGAAACGTCTGTAGTGCATAGTGTCATTTCCACATTGATGTTTACAACTTTGCATTCATACACCATACACATTGAATGAAACACAATAGACATTAAATACAGCATGTACAATGACGATGTTTATATGCATACTCAGTCAGATGCCTATTAAACAGATATATATCCGTGTATATGGGTATCCTCAGATATGTTATCAATCAGAATACCTAGAAATAATATTTATAATGAATGCAAGAAACTTTTTGAGGGAGTTTTTAGTGCAGTCTTGAAGTGATTGCAAGAAGGTGATGTGGTTGGTGTGTGTGTGTGTGTGTGGGGGGGGGGGGGTGTTGTTCCATAATCTGGATATGACTCAGGAGAATAGTGCTTCTAGGTTTGGTCACTAGCAGCAGATTTTTGCTGCTGGAGCATAGTGGTCTAGTGAACCAGTAGGGCTGGAGAAGGTTTTGAAGGGATGGGACTTTGAGGATAGTTTTCTAACTTGTGGATGAGAGAGAGCTGATTCAAGTGAAGAAGTTGAGGGTATTCAAGCCAATCAAGTTCTCTAAGTGAAATACAGTTGTGGCTGCGATACTGGCAAACTTAGCAATTTTACTGTAGCAAGTCTTGAGCTTGTTTAGGTCTATTTGTCTAAGTAGGTAAGTATAGGAGAGGTGTGCAGTAAAGTGGAGATTAGGTGAGAATTGGCAGCAGAAATTCTGGCTGTCTCGGTAAGGAATTGTTTGTTTCTGTGCAGTGCACCTAGCTTTTTGTGAACTTTTTTATGGTAAGAGAAATGTGAGTGTCAAATATGACATTATCAATCTCAACACCAAGTGGTTTGGTGTGTTCTGCTGGGGAGATGATGGTATTGTCTTTGGCTAGAATATTAAAGAGGGGGATAATTGGATTATTATCATAACTCATATCATCTGAGTGTATTCCATCATTTGCTCCTATAAAAGTTTTTTTTTTAATCATCATCTTTGCTATAAGACAGAGGTATGCTATTGGCCTATAATCTGATGCTATCTCAGGGAGAAAGACCTGGGATAATGGGCTAATTTAGGGTGTGTTTGAAAGGAGGAGGAAGAATACTAGTACTAAGGGTAAGATTAAAAATATGAGCAAGAGGTGTAAAAAGAATACAGTGTTTGGGTTAATAAGTTTAGTATTTAGAATGGAGCAAAGGTCAGGTGGGCTAAAAGGATTGTTCCAATGGAACAAGGTGGTTTTGGATTATCTGATTTGAAGGGATATTTCAAGTTACACAGTTAAGGCTGATGTACATAAATCAGGCAGAGAGCTACAGTTCAGATCGGAAAGGGATGATGATGAAAGCAGTGGGACATTCAAGGAATAAGAGGATGGAATTTTGGATGCAGATCCTCTAGGAGAAAAACGTGTACAGAATATTATATTGATAAAGTAGCAGAAAGTATTAAGAACTAGGTCAACACTAGAATGGAGAAAGGGAGGTTTTGCCAATAGGGATGACTGCAATTAGGGTACAGAGAATAGGCGAAAGGGGGCTGGAATTTACTGAAGAAAACTGGCAAAAGGAACCAAGGTACCGAGAGTGAATAACTAGAAAGGGAAAGGTAACAGAATGGGTGGAGTCCAAGATACTATTTGGACTGTCTGTTAGAGAGTGTCTTCTCTGTCTGGGATTGATATCAGAGTATAGACAAAGAAAAAGGGATAGGGGAAACCCAAGTGAAAACCTGCTGTGGTATAGTTTTTAGTTGAATCTAGAAGAGAAACTGCTGTTAAAAATGGATAATAATTAGGACATAAAAATATTGCAGAGTAACTATATGAATCAGAGGAGGTTAGAAAAGACTGGATAAGCAATTCACAAGGAAATAATGGGAATACATATGGTTGGTTCCCAGATATGCAACAAGGTCTAGAAGATGTAGCATTTTTGCTTGGGAGTGTTTGTATAGGTATTTGTATACCCTAACTAGACTCCAAAGAACTTTTTTGAAGGCAGATGGCAAATGTTTGAATTGTGTTGTGGAAGAAAGAGGTTAATTGGACCATACATTTTGAGAGTGTAATGAGCTGACAGATTTTAAAAATTCCATAGAGAGTACTCTGTCAGAAATATTGGGTGAGCAAATGGGTTTAACTAAGGAAGTTACATTACTCTAGCTCCAACACCGTAGCCCAAAGGTTCCTAGAATTTATAAACTCAAATGCTATGGAACAACTTGTTACCACTCCCACAAGAGGGGAAAACATACTGGACCTGATCATCACCAACATGGGGGCTCTATGCTCCAGACCAGAAGTGTATCCCTCACTGGTAAGATCAGACCATAAACTAATCTCACTGGATCTTCACATCCCGACCCCACCCCCTGCCCAGAAAACCACAGTGAAAAACTTCTCTAAAGCAAATTTCACACTCCTCAAAACTGAGGTGGAATCCTTCAAAGCCCCCGGGCCTGTGGAAAATACGGCCCAGATCGCAGAATCCTTTATAAACGCATTCTATGAACACCTTCAGGAATGCATGGATCATGCAATCCCAAATAAAACCAAGACCCAATCCTCCAAAGGCAGGCTTCCTGTCTAGTGGACCCCAGCCATAAACAAACTATACAATAGAAAGAGGAAGCTACTACATGACAGAGCAAAATCCCAAAAATGGAAGGCATCTCTGATCAGTATTAGCAAAAAACTACGGGCACTCATAAAATCGTCTAAGGCCAGCTTTGAGAGAAAAATTGCACAGGACACTAAGGGACCTGGGTGGGAATTCCCAGATATGCTCAGAATTAGTCCAAAATGACAAAAAATACACTGAACCCACAGACATTGCCAACATCCTAGCTGACAGGTTCAGCACAAACTCCCCCCCCCCAAAAGGGCAAATATCTATCCCAGCAGAGTGCGTGCCCCCCTGACATCTCAGATGCTCAGGTAAGAGCCGCCCTCTCCAAAGCAAAAAACACAGCATCAATGGGACCAGACGGTGTCCCGGGCTGCTTTCTACATGAACTCCAAGAAGAGCTAAACCCAAACATAAAACTACTGTTCCATCTCAGCCTTACTACAGGATATGTACCCAAAGAGTGGCGTACAGCAACAGTGGTCCCTCTCCACAAAGGTGGTGCCTCAACAGATCCAGGAAACTATCGCCCCATAAGCCTGACTAGCTTGGTCTGCAAAGCTATGGAAAGGATCATCATGGACCTCATAAATAAAGATATTGGGGACCTACAGACACTGGATCTTACCCAGTTAGGCTTTGTTAAGGGCAGATCCTGCATCTTAAACCTGGTCAATTTCTTTGAAACAGTCACCAAGGCCATTGACGAGGGGAAGGTGGTCCACACAGCCTACCTGGACCGCGCAAAAGCCTTCGATACAATACCCCACTCGGGCATTATAGATAAGCTCACCAGCTTAAATATAAACCCCTATGTCACTAGATGGGTTGCAAACTGGCTCAAGGACAGAACCCACATGGTTAGAATTGCTGGAGCCATGTCAGACTCTAAACCAGTTACAAGTGGCATCCCACAAGGCTCAGTCCTGGGACCTCTCTTGTTCGGTATATATTTCTCGGAGGTACAGGCCAACACGGAAGGACTGTGGCTGACCAAGTTCGCAGATGACTGCAAACTAGGCGTCATAATCGACTCTCCAGCCGACACAAGCATCCCACAAAAGGGCCTCATAGAAACATACAACTGGTTTCAGAGCCATGGCCTCATGCTAAACGCCAAAAAGTGTATAGTCATCCCCTTTGTCAAAAACAAAGTGCCCACAAATTACCACATAGGTGGTAATCCATTAAGTATGGAAGAAGTAATTAGGGACCTGGGGACCCAAGTTGATTGCAATCTCTCATTTGCAAACCACGTGGCCAAAGTGGTTAGAAAAACATTTTATATAGCCCACTTAATCATGAAGGGATTCACATCTAGATCAGGGGAGGTCATTGTGCCTCTTTACTCATCTCTCTTCGGGCCCATAATTGAGTACAATGCCCCTTTTGGGATGTACCTTACCAGACACCTGCAGCAACTGGAAAAACCCCAAAAGTACCTCACCAAGAGGATCAAAGGGCTCAAACAGATGCCATATGCTGCCTGGTTAAAGAAACTCCAGCTCTACTCAGTGGCATACCGCCTGCTCACAGGCAATCTGTGCCTAACGTATAAAGCCATGTCCAACCCGGAATTAATAGACATGCTGCACCTCAGAAAATCCAAATCCCATCGAGCTATGCGCTCAAGAGATTTGAACCTCAGCACTGAAATAAATAGGACATGCTGGAGGGACAGATTCATAACCCAGAGGCTCCCTTGACTCTGGAATAAAATCCCAGTCCAGGTTAGGCAGAGTCCCTCATTGACTCTCTTCAAGAGGAATCTTGATGAGTGGATGGGAGATTGTAGGTTTACCCCGGGTATCACTTCTGTGTCACTGTTAGACAGAGGCACAGTATACTAACCTCGAAAAAGGGCATAGCAAAATTAATTTAAAATGGGTGGCGAAAGCCAAACACACTCTGGCTAGGCTTATCAATGCCCTAGGGCAGACAGCCTATTATGAACCTATGAACCTATGTTGGGATACAGGATCTGGATTGTCTAGACATAGGTAAGGCCTTGAGTTTAGTTCTGGTGGTACTAGAAAATGGAAATCAAACACTAAACCAACTGTATTTGAAGTAGTGAATTTTTTACAGAAATAAAAGCTCTGGAAGTGTGGTATTTAGAAAAGGGTAGGAGCAAATTGCACAGAAAACAATGGAAATTGTGGGAACAGTACATGCAGAATAATGTTTTGTAGAAGTGAGGTTTAAGGGAAGGCAGGAATTGAGCAATTTATGTAGTGTTGGATTGATAGTTGTATACAGTATACATGATGTATAGTGTTTGTAACTGGGAACATATTAATATGGTTTGTTTTCTTTTATTTAAATGTATGCTTGCCTGTAAGTGTTAATTCCATAAAGGTGTTAAAAAATGTGAAGATTATTGATAAGTATAGGAAAAAAGTGTTAACTTGTTCAACTTTGATTTTCATAATTGTGACTTGCCAGGTTCATATGTTAGTTTGATGTCCTTTCCTTGTCACTGTTTCCATATTCCTTATACCTGGAATATCCTGACAAGGATAGCTGAATGTCCAGCCAATAAACCTAAGCCTTTACACCTTCCCAGTGCTATACATCAAATATATATCCTACGTGCAAGGAATAAGTTTGATGTGTGACATACGGATGCCTAATCCTCAGAGCAACTTTGCCGCCACTCTGAACGCATTTTCTGAATTTGGACTGTATTCAGTTCACAGAGCTGGTTCTTCTACTGAGCCTGCTTACAGATAAGTGCCCTGTTGGAGTTCTTTCCTATTTTTTTTCTTAGTCTTGTTTTCATGTCATCCAAGGGGAAATGAGTGTGGGAGGCAAATTCCCCACAAAGACAGACATGCCTTTTTTTGTTAGGGTGCTTTGCACAACCACACTCATTATGATATGTCAAGTATTTGCCCCCAAGACATTTCACAGCCATTTGTTTTTTTAAGATAACTAGAAATGTTAGACAGTGTTAGAAGTTAATGACTCATGATACCATGGCCAAATCCACCCACACTGAAGTTCAGCCTCCTATTAACGAAAAAGCTAAAGGTGTTCATATTGAATCTGCTGCTGTCCATCCTCCACTGGATATCTTCCTCAGGTTGAATGAAGAACCAGAGGACCATCCATTGCTGAGGCCAGTTCCCTCTGCTGTGACCCAGTTAGAAGCTTATATGGAACTGCCTACTCACACGTCTGCTGAGGGTGTGCATATGTCTGTTACAGATGCAGAGGGGGAAGCACTGATGATTATATCTGAAGGACCTATGGGGATTCACCAAATTTTGATTGAAAAAGAGTTGCCTGGTTCCCTCCTTGAATAAAGGAATGGCTTCTGTTCTCCTTGATTTGTCAAGGCAGATGTTTCTTTGAAAAAGAAATGGAAAACACGAGGCTACTGTAGCTAAGGATCTTCACAAAAAGTGGCAGGACTTTACTCAAGGGCTGTTTTAATGTCCTCATGGCTGTGACACCCTCACAGGGATTGTCATTCCCTGCTGCTGCTCCCTGGTCATCTACCCCATCTAAGTGATGTAGCAATTCTGCTTCTTCTGATGAGGAGTTGGACTTTGGTGAAGAATTCATAGCACATTCTTCACAAATACTCTCCTTTGGGACTGGTGAAGAGGATTCTTTGTCCTCTGATTCTCCTTTTGAAGAATCATTCTTTGAGGTTACAGTGGTTTGCATGACAGAACACTTTAAGTGGGATCGTTTCCAGGTATCAGAGGTTCAAAATAGCTGTTATGAACTTTGCAAATGGACTCACCCAGACCTTCTGCAGTCCTTTCCAGACTTAGCTGCCCTTCTTTACACATTTACAGCAGCTTCTCAGGTTCCTGACACTCAACCTCAAACCCCTAAGAATCCAGAGAGATTTTATACTGTACCTGACAATTATACTTGTATAAATAATCCATCAACTGATCCTGCTGCTGTTTCCATGTCCACAAATAAGCCATCCAAACTGTTTTCCTTTTCCAAATGTCTGCCTTCTGACAGACAGCTATGCTGTGGGGAGGTATGGGAGAAAAGTGTATACTTCTGCTACTTTAGCTTTTAGAGCCATTACTTATCAGACCCACAGCTAGATATGTCCTGGCTCTTCTGTCCCAGCTGGGGGTAGGGGTGGGTTGAATGACATGCCTGATTCAGACAGTAAGTCGTCTGCTGTCTCTGAGTTCTGCCTCTCCTGTAGCTCACCATTCCATTGATGCAGCTGATGCCTCCTCTAGGGGAGCTGCATCTGTTTTTTTCATGAGAATATATTCCTGGTTGTGCCTGCAGGCTTTGCCCGAGGATATTAAAGCCAAGCTTTTAGATTCTCCCTTGGATAATCAGAATCTTTTGGCACTGCTACTGTAGAATTGTTTAAAACCTTTCAGGATAAGGTCAACATTATGCAGGACCTCAAACAAATTTTTGTTTCCCCTTTATCCAAGTTCCAGGGGAAACTACAGTAAACTCTGTTAACCGGAACTCAAGCAACCAGAAAAAAATCGAAGAAATACAGTACAAATATGAACAATTCAGTTTTTCACTTGCTGCACTTTCTATTTTACCCCACAGAAACATACCTTACGTTTTTAGAGTCTGAGTTTTGAATTTTAGAGTTTTAAAAAGGAAGGTGCAAATTCCCTCTGTCATCAACCTGAGAACAAGTTAAACCAACAAGTCAAATTGCTACAATGTCAACACTCGTTCCATACTCACTCAGTTTGCATCAGATTGCATACACACTCCTCTCTCTCTCTCTCTCTCACACACAAACACACAGTCTCTTCAGCTTTCATACATTCATTCACTCACTCTTTCTCTCTCCGATCTGTCACACGAACTCTCTTTAGCTTTCATACATCTTTCCTATCTCTGACACAGTTGCTTCTGCTTTCATACATGCATTCACTCTCTGTTCAGTTCATTCAGTTCCAATCCACTCAGCATGCCACTGAAAACCCTAGCGGAAATGTAAGTTTAAAATATTATTATTCCAGCCAGGGTTTTAATTACTGTATTTCAATATTAAAATCAAATCAATAGTGTTTATGGTATAGTATAGTAGAAGGTATATGGTATTTGTCAGGTCTGTTTTTAATAGTAACTCTCAAGCAACCAAAAACTACAGATCTGATATTAATCTTCGTTCATTCCTTACCGATGGGTTATTGGTTCTGTCCTCGGAACCAAGCCAGGCAATAGCATCAGCCAAAAACTCTTGAGCCAAGGTCCTACTCAGAATGCTCTGCTCCCTGATACCTCAGATCTTATTTGCTGCATTGCTGTATAGCCTTGTCAAGCCACGCTCTCAGCTAAGTGTCTAATTTTTTGAAAGTTTTATACATTGTTCTTAAATATTCTCAATAGTTTATACTAATATTTTCCTACCATATCGTATACTTTAGACTCTCTCCGTTTAGTCTTTTCCCTTTATTATCCTCTTTCCTTACCTTGTGGTCATTCTTCATTACCATCATTGGTAATTCTTCCTTTCTGTTCTTACCCTTTTTGGTTAGCCTTTCTTCTTCCTTTTGGTACTGTTCCTCTTCTCCACATCATTATGTCGGATAAGAAAAGTAGCGTTAGTTTCAAGCAGTGTAAGGATTGAGGCCATAAGTTGACACTTTCCGATGGCCATGACTTATGCGTCTACTCTCTGAATGTCTCCCAGCCTTACTTTGGCTCCCCCATGTGGGATTTTTAAAAATTTCTCTACTAGGATTCTCAATGAGAGGAAGAATAAGTTAATTTTGAAAGGTCTACTCAAGTCTCCTTTCTCTGAGGCTATTTCCGGGTCAGAGGGCACATCCCCTCCTGTTAAACCCCGTAAGAGGCGTTCTTCCCCTTTTTCATCAAAGTCACTTGCCTCTTCTCCCTCTGGGGATTGTAGGGAGTCAACCCATAAGAAGGTGAAACTGATTATTACTTCGGCGCTGCCACCTGCGACCCTGTCTGCTCCAGGCTCGGCACCACCCAAAATGATTCTGGCTGAATTCCCGATGCAGACAACTACGGTTCTGACAGTTCTGTTGCAACCCTTACTGGCACCATCCATACAGGTTTAGTCCCCTTTGGCACCATTGGTACAATTGCCTTCGGCTCAGAGTATGACTCTTCTGTACTCCACGGCGCAGACATTTTCGGCACTGACATGTGCTTCGGTGCAGTCCTTCTCGCCACCATCCTTATTACCAGTGCAGACACTTTCTACGATGGCACCGTACCCTTTGGGGCAGACTTTTGCCTTTACAGTGCAGACACCTTTGACTACTATGGCACTGGCGTCCTCGGCGCAGACTATTTACACACCATTTTCTTCGGTGCAGACATCCCCTGTTCCGGGCTCTGCATCTATTGAATTAGCAAGGACCAAATATTCTCCTTCACTGGATCCATTTGCTGGCAGTCAATATAGTCCTTTTCTAGAAAGGACAGAATCGCCATCAGCTTTCTCCATGAGGTCAACCAAGAGTCCTTCTGAACAAGATGTGTTGCAGTTTGTTGACTAGTTGCTTGTGGCCAGAGGTCTCTCTCAACTGTCGAAGTCCACGTTCCCTCATTCAGGTCAATGTATATCTCTCCAAACTCCAATGTGCACTCCTCCTTCAACTTCTGCTCAAGTTTCGAAGCCTATTACTCTGACAGAAGCATCCCTTCCTCTGACTCCAATAGTGAATCTCACTTTGGAACCAGAGTCGTCCTTGTGGCCCTTGGTGCACTGGGCATCGGGCTGCTCTCAAGCCAGTGGCTGTGCCATGGGGGGAGGGCATTCCTAGCTCCATGCAGATTTTTTTCTATGGCACCCTCCAGGGATCCTCTCTCTCATGGTTCATGGTCCTGCTGAGACTCCTGGTCTGGGGGTGGGCTTGGGGCAGGGTGTGACCGCGGTTCTGAGGTTGTCGTGCTCAGTTCTGTGCTCCCATTCCTCTTTGTGTGGGCCAGCCTTCCAGGCCATGGTGAGGGTGCTTGCCTCTGCTGGCAAATCCCACATGTCAGAGTCCTCTCCCTTCTCTGTGCCACAGCTGTCACAAGCCTCAACCACCGGACACTGGGCACAAGAGCCTCAGGTTTCTCCTTCTCAGGAAACCCCCTCTTTGCAGTCTTTCCCAGAACCTCCCACTGAGAAAGTACCCTGCAAAGCGTCGTACAAGAGGAAGCACATGGACTCCACTGAGGAGTCATTGACTGAAGAAATGGATTTTGATGACTGGGAAGAGTCCCCATGGTCACCCTCTGATGAGGTGTCCTTTGGTGACATCCTCTAGATCCTTAGACAGTGGGGTGACTTGAAGTCCTCTAATCTTTCCTCTGAGGAATCCGTATTCCTGCAGGCTTTTCGTGCCCAGCCCCCTACCTCCTGGGTCACCACACCTGCCGATGAGCTCATCCAGCATGCATGGAAGGCTCCTGACACCCTGAAAGCGATACAAAGGAGGCCAGATAAAATATTATCGCCCCCAGCTGAGCACCCATATTGATCACAAGGTCTTTCAGTAGATGCTATGGTGGTGGCAGCTGGAACTAAGAAGGATTTGGCAGAAGAGAGCCAAATTGTCCATCCACCCAACAAAGAGTCCCGGGCAATTGATAGATTAGGGAAGCATGTGTTTGTTTAATCAACCTTCACCGTAAGGTCTTTGAACTATTTGGCACATTTTACCAGGCTTCAGAGGCATCTTATCAACCAGCTCTCTGAAACCTTGTCAGGAGCTGTTTCTGATGAGGTCTGTGACAATGTGGCTTTTCAGCCACCCTAGAGTCCATTTCCAACTCTTCCGTGTGTCTTATTTCTCACGCAATGGAAGGGGCGGCTAGAGCGGCAGGCACGAGTATAGTCTCTAGACAACATGCCTGGATGCACCTTTGCAACTTTGCGGACTCCTTTAAGGCTTCCTTCATGGATGCCCCATAGAGGCCGCTTCTGTTTGGCTCTAAAGTGAAGGATACGCTGGCAAGGTGCAAACAAGATGGCAAGACCCTGTCTGTCTGCTGTTGGTGTCAGACACTCCACTCCTCAGCGATTCTACTTTAGAAATCAGAGGAGGTAGGTAGATGTGGCATAGAAATCACAGGGGTCTTTCCGGGACCCACATGCCAAGTTTTCCCTTAGAGGTAGAGGGGGAAACTCCAATGGAAGAAGCCCCTTTCAGGGCAGCGGAGGTCCGTGAAACTGGGGTTCCAGAGATTCCTTCTCTGGCCAACCCTATCAGCGCTGCCCGACTGCTCACCTCTGGAAGTTGTCGGGGGTCGGTTTCCTTGTACCCTGCTGCCTGGCAAAATATAACCACCGACTCTTGGGTACAACGGATAATAAGCAGAGGCTATCGCATCCCGTTCCATCTTTGTCCAATCTCATCCAGAGTATTGCTCGACGTTTCACCCAGTCAAAGGGAAGCAGATAGCTCATGAAATCCAAAAGCTGCTACAAAAAAGTCATCCAGATGGTCCCCCCAGACCAGATAGGATTCAGTTTTTACTCGAGGTTCTTTTTAGTGCCAAAAAAGACAGTGGACTGGAGACCAGTTCTGGATCTCAGTACACTGAACAAATTTGTAAAAAAAAGAGAAATTCCAGATGGTTACGGTTCAGTCTGTCCTTCCTTTTCTGGAAGAAGATGATTGGATGTGCTCTGTAGATCTTCAAGATGCATATTTCTACATAAAAATGGACAATCGCTCAAGAAGATACCTTCCGCATAGGAGCCTGTTACTACCAATTTTGAGCTCTGCCCTTCGGTCTCTCTCTACAGCCCCCAGAGTGTTCACAAAATGCATGGCAGTGGTTATCACTCACTTGTGACTTCAAGGATTCCAGGCATTTCCATATCTAGATGACTGGCTCCTCACCGCCCCTGCCAAGCATCTACTGGAAGAAGCCCTGCAGTATACTGTCTTAACAGCTCAAAGCCTGGGAATCACTATAAACTGGGAGAAATCCAACACTACCCCAACTCAGTCTTTGGAATTTATAGAGGTACTGTTGGACACGAGAAATTGCACAGCATCACCTCCGGAACACAGGCTTCAGAGAATAAGGCAACAAGTTCAACTGCTGCTCTGTCATTGCATATCTCCCGCTCGATCTATACTCCAGCTGTTGGGGTCAATGGCAGCCTCGATTACCATTGTTCCTCTAGCCAGATTCCACATGAGGCTCCTTCAGTGGCTACTTCCCACTCAGTGGTACCCTTTACAACATCCTCTGTCCATTCAGATAAGTGTGTAACTCAGAGATGCAAGCAAGATTTACTCTGGTGGATGTCTCGAAATCCCCAATGATGGTCTCGCCCCTTCAATCCCAATCAACAGGTAGCCACAGTGACCACGGACACCTCCTTGATGGGGTGTGGGGGGGGGGCTATGTCAGGGAAACTTGGTCCAATGCACCTGATTGGAGACAGAAGCCCTTTTGCATATCAGTGTCCTGGAACTGAGGGCGATGCTTCTAGCGTTGCAAGCATTTCATTCCAACCTTCCATCAGGGACTATTGCAATCCAGTCAGACAACATGTCAGTGGTCTGGTACATCAACAAACAAGGGGGCACTAGATCTTACCCGTTATGACAAGAGGCCTTGAGAATATGGCAATGGGCGATAGCTTACAACCGCTTTCTAATTGCAACGCACATTCTCGGGAGCTCCAACATGATAGCTGACAAATTGAACAGGTGCGTTCTACAACCTCACGAGTGGTCCCTCAATCCTTTGATAGTGGCAAAAATCTTCAACAGCTGGGGCCAGCCTTGCTGCGACCTGTTTGCCTCTCCAACCAACTATAAGTGCAGCAACTATTTTGCCCTAATTCCCCCTCGAGGACAGTCAGAGGGACACTCTAGTCCACACTTGGCCCTCTGGTCTACTTTATGCTTATCCTCCTCTTCCCCTCAGCTCCCAATTTCTGAAGAAAGCATGACAGTTGAAGAGCAAAGTGATCCTCATTGCTCCATGTGGGCCTTGACAAGTCTGGTTACCCTTCCTCTGGTCTTACCTGCTAGATCAACTGTAGATCCTCAATCCATCCCCATCATTGATCTCCCATCCGCAGGGTCTGATTCACCCCAATCCAACAACCCTGAAACTGACAGCTTGATTTCTCCACTTCCAATTATTGCCAGGCATGGAAACCTCTTTTCCCCTGTGTGCAAAATTCTCATTGCATCTCATAAATCGTCCACCAGACTAATCTATCTTAACAAATGGAAAAGGTTCTCTCTATGAGCGGCAAATAAACAATTAGACCCCTTGTCAGCCCCAGTTTCGGTAATACTGGATTACTTATCACATCTTTTCCACTCTGGGGTGTCTGCCTCTACTTTTCGTGTGCATTTAGCTGCCATCTCAAATTTCCATATTGGTTTTCAAGATTCTTCACTTATGTCACACAGACTCAGTAAGACTTTCTTGAAAGGGGTTATCCACCTAAAACCTCCCTTTAGAGAACCGGTACAACCTTGGGATTTGGCATTGGTTCTGCAAGCTCTAACAGCTCCCCCCTTTGAATCTGTGTCTTCATGTGATGTAAAACATCCCTCTTGGAAAACATTTTGTTTTTGATTGCAATCACATCGGCCAGATGCTTGTCAGAACTTCAGGCCTTATGCATCAAACCTCCCTATCTTATCTTCCATAAGGATAGGGTATCACTGAGAACTAATTCTACCTTTTTACCAAAAGTGGTGTCAGAGCAGTCTAGCAACCAATCTGTTGTCCTTCCAGTGTTCTTTCCTAGCCATTCTGACAAGGGAGAGTATTGCCTGCACGCCTTGGATGTTCATAGGAAAATATAATTTTATCTGGACAGAACAAAATCTACCCGTAAATCAGACCAATTGTTTCTGGCTTTTTCTGGACCTAGACGGGGTCATCCTGTATCAAAAGTTACATTGGCTTCATGGTTGAGAAATGATATTACTTTATCTACAACCAAAACAATCTCACCTTGCTTCATAGAGTCAAAGCTCATTCTACAAGATCTATGGCAACTTCAGCAGCTTTCCATGCTAAGGCTTCCCTCAATGATATTTGCTCAGCTGCAACTTGGGACAAACCTCATACCTTTATTCTTCATTACAAATTGGACTTGGCCTCCAGAGGTTGAGCTTCCTTTGGCTTCATGGTGCTCAGGAATGTCCTTCCATGAGGGCCACCCAGGGATGCAGGTAGCTGGGGACTCTGTCCCATCAGTAAGAAATGAACAAAGAGTAACAACATCAGATAAAGAAGTTATGTGTTAGCATAAAGTTCCATCTGAGTTGTTGATCTTCGTTCATTCATTACTTCCAACCCTCCATCCCCCACCCGGAGATTCTTGGTTGATCTCATGTATCCCTTTATTGTAGGTCTGTTATGACCAGAGGTAGCATCTACTTTTATCTATTAACTTGCAAGCTCGATCTGAGGTAACAGGGAGCAGAGCATTCTGGGTAGGACCTTGGCTCGAGAGGTTTTTGGCTGATGGGAGCTTGATATTGGCTGGCTTGGTTCTGAGGATGGAACCGATAACCCATCAGTAATGAATGAAGTAAGATCAACAACACAGATGGAACGTTATGGTAAAACATAATTTTTTTTTTATCTAGCATCTACCAATCTCTATGGGTGCCCGTTAACTGGAGTTTACTGTGTCCTTCCAAATCTTCCTTTGTTCATAGGTAGCCTAGAGAATCTGACAGAGGTAGGAGGGTTTGATTTTCTCAGATAAAGCACACACTGAGTTATAGAATGCAAAAACACCTTTTCCTGATGAACCTGCCTTTAATTGTCATAAGCCCCCCCGGCCAAATTCCTCTGTCCCTCAGGCTAATCTTTTCTTTCCCTTTTTTAAAACAGATAACAGCAAATGCGTGGGTTCTCTCCATCAACTAACATGGCTATTTTATGGCTTGTAAGTCCCTTCCTTCATTTTCTAGTCTCCCTTAGCAACCTCATTGCCAGCTTCCTTCCTCATTTTCCTGTGGTCCTGCGGGATCTGGTAGACAGTGAGCCATATTGTCTCAACAGGGAACAGGTTTTTATTTCAGAATGTTTCTGGTTCCCAGGAAGAAGGGGATATGCAGGTCCATTCTAGACCTGTCTTTAACTCAACACCTTTCTCAGAGTTCCTTCCTTCCTTCAGGATTTTGACTCCAGACCTTTTCCTTGTTTAGCATCCCCAGGCTTTATTAGTCTCCCTGAATTTGAAGGATGCTTACCTCCATATTCCTATTCACCATTTTTTTTAGGAAAGTTTTACGTTTATCTGCTGCTTTCACTAATTATCAATTCTCTGCTTTGCCTTTTGGCCTTTCTACAGCTCTGAGGGTATTTACTAAATGTCTGGCCCCTGTGATAGCTTTCTGCAGGCTTCAGGGAATCCAACTATTCCCTTATCTGGACAACTTTCTCTCTCAGCAGCTCCTGCTTCAGAATCTACACTTCACCATACTGCTTCTGCACAGTTTAAGGTTAGATCTCAGTCTCAAAAAGTCAGTATTTTTGGTTTGCAGGATTCAGGCCACTCCAATGCTGGCTTCTCTTATGCCTCCCAAGATTCCAACTTTGACTGCTTATTTCCAGTCTCCTCATCCTCTTAGTTTTCACTGCAAGGGAATTTCTCTGAGCACTGAGGTTTACGTGGCGGCTGGTGACTTCAAATAAAAGAGGAGCTGCAGGAGACAGTTGAATGGGTGGGGCCAATGGGAAGAGGTGTGACCAACTAGAAAGGGGCAGAGCTATGCTCAAAACCACAAAAACTGGGACTTTAATTAAATATGCTGCCCTGGGTGCCAAACCGTCACTATGAGAGTCCAATCAAGACAATATAAAGTGTAAAAGAAAAAAAATATTTCAATGCATTGGCTACATGACAGCTTTCTTAATATCTAGATGGAAACAAGAAGGCTGTGAGGCATGAACAAATAAATTACTTTTCAAATACATTAATGGAATGCCAGTCAAAATCAAGTATAAAAACAAGCAACACTCAACTCAAACCACTTCTCCTTGCACTGTAGTTCTAATTATAATTTATATTCAGCTTTATAAAAGTAACAAGTAAGATGCTGAAAGTAACAATCTCTGTGATACCCCCACTTGTAAAAATGTTTCTTATCCAAAAAAAGACCCGCTGCCTGACAACTATCTGCTTGTTTCATGGGGAAAACATGATCAAAGTAAAAAAATGAACAGCAAACAAGAAACAAGCTCAAGATAAATTGCTTAAAGGAATACTGCACAGGTTATGGACCACACATAATATATTGGCATTCTGCTTAAGTTGCTGGTAAAGCCTGCAAAGATGACTGCAAGTCTCCAACAAATGTAGTGAGCTTCTGAAATACTGTAATCCTGTCCTTTTATTACAAATACTGTCATATGCATTTCAACACTTAAGTCTTATACATTATCTAGTTATGTAAATATTCTCTGCGTGGCAACAACAAAAAGGCTTTCAATGTTTGCAATTCTTTAACAGTATGCTTATTAAAGCTTACTTGCATCTAACAATCTCCAACAAGCTTACCTGATGGTCATTAAAGCATTTCTACTTAAACACAGAGCAACAGGCACTGCAACAACATGCATTTTCTGAATAATAAGCATAAATCAACAGTATAAAAATGACAAAAAAAAACAGAACATTCTGCAAAATCAAGGACAGATGAAAAGCCACTGAACTACTTGTGTCTACCTTGGATGGGGGGATACTCTGCACACTTACTCTGCATAACTGCCCCTTGCCTTACTTGGGCACATCCAAAGTCACGACATGGGGGAGTGGGGTGCAACAAGTATGTCACAATTTGAAATGTCTGTGGCTGACGGTGATGGCCCTGACACATTTGTCATACCTCTCAACCTCAGAGCAAGAAATCTGGACAAAGCCATAAATAGAAGTGGGACAAAGGCCCAAAAACAAGGACAATTTTTAAGTATTGCTCTTATAAACTTAGATAATAGAATAGTAGGTCTTGCATTAGTATGAATTTTCTGAAAGGTATGAAATCTGAAACTCAAATGTCTGTCGTTATTTTCTAACTTCAGTCTTTAATGATTTGCCACTAATTTGCCAGAAAACCACAATTTTATGAAAAACAGACCAAAAATGTGATGCAAAAATATAAAATAGCCACACAATACAGCTGGGGACCTGTCAAAGAAGGGGCACATTTTTAATATTAGTACTGTTAAGTTGAGCTGCTGACAAAATAAGAGAATCTACATGCATTTCTGAAATAAAAGTAATCTAGAACTCTGATCATTACAATTATTTATTAATTGTAAACCCTCCACATTTTCTTCCAAAATTGTTATTTTGCAGAGGGATTATTATGAGGAGAGCAACATTTTTTTGCCAAAGTCAGGGACAGTTGAGAGGTTTGGATATACCTAATTCTATAAAGCGATTTATTTGTGCGTACCTCTTAATGCGGGAAATCTGGACAAGGCCAAATATATTGGGGGAACATACAGACAGTACGAAAAATTGCTCTTGTACAAACTTAGTTGATAGAATAACAGTTCTTGCTTTAGCATGCATTTTTCTGAAGGATATGAAATCTGAAACTCAGTGTCTGTCATTATTTAGTGACCTCATTCCTAAATGATTTGCCAGAAAACCAAACCAAAAATAAGCCAAAAACTATTCATTCTGCGAAAATCTGGACAGTTGAGAGGTATAGTTCAGCTGGGGCTGTCTTTGTTTGCCTCCCTCCCCCCTCACAAAATTATGGTTGAATGGGGCCTCCCCCATGCAGCCATTCCAATGTTCCATTACTTGGCTATTTCACTTCATTTACCATAAACACTGTAATGTGCATACTGCTTTACTTCTGCAATGATTTGGATTTCATTTAAAAGTTTTATTTTACATTTTAAAGCACAAAAACTAATAGACATCTGCTAAACAAAGCAATGCAGTCTCACAATGAAAATAGACTTGGCATTAAAACTTCTCTGCCCTTGAAACTCACATTCATTGAAACAGCATTGAAAATCACATTCAAAGAAAATACATCTGGCCAGTGGCAGATAGATTAACTTTGGGCTGTTTTCAAATCATAGGTCCGTTGCACACGAAACATGCATGTGTTCTTTGATACACCTTCCTGATTGTATTAAGTTATATTCCTTGTATAATACACTACAGTTGTTGGAGGTCATTTTAAATGTATTGTTTTGAACATTTTTCCAGTAAACAATGAAACAAAATGCATGCACCAATAATGACAAAAGTGGGGGCGTGGCTAGGATGTAGACTGGTTGGCAGCATCTTTTCTCAGCTCTGCACTCAAAAGATATTTCTGACAGGAATTTTTAAAAACTAGATATTGTAGACAAAACCTATTTTGTTGAATTACTTCTACTAATATCACTAGAAGTCTACAGTGCAAAAAATTTGGCTTTAAACATTATTTTTCCTGTCAAAAACAAGAAGGAAGGTATCTGAATCTACTGAAAATGAGCTTTTCTAAGCATACCACACAGGACCAGACAATGAAAAAGGAGATAGTCTTTATTAAATGCTATACAAGACTTGTCAGTGAAATTTGACAAAATGAATACCAAACTGGACACTTTTGAGGAGAGATCTACAAAACAAATACAGCAACTACAAGAAATAATGACTCAACAGAAGTCTCAAATAGCTGACATAGAGAGATCCTTAAATGATACTGAGGGCAGACTCTCAGAACAAGATCTTCAGCTACATTTTTTATCAACAAAATACTTCATTACAAAATAAAATAGAGGCTCTAGAAAACAGGTCCAGACGACATAACCTTCGCATCTATGGGCTACCAGAGAAAACAGAGGGAGATAACATGGTGACTTTCCTTACTACCTGGTTACCAGAAGTTTTAAAATTGCCTGAAGCTCTTTCTTATGGAATTGAAAGAGCCCACAGATCCTTAAGAGCTGCTTCATCAACCATCAAATCAAAAAATCACCCGAGATCAATAATAGCAAAATTTTTTTTCATCACAGGACAAGGAACTTATTTTAAAACCAACATGGTCAACTTCTCCAGTTAAATACAAAGACAACATAATCAGATTTGATAATGATTATTCTGCTGGAGTTATAACTGCAAGAAAAGAATGTCTCCCTCTGATAAAGGAATTGAAAAAAAGACAACTTAAAGTCCACTTGCTGTTCCCTGCAAGAATAAAAATATTTTTTACTGAAGGTCCTAAAACTTTTGACACTCTGCAAGCAACAGTTTCTTATCTTTCAGCTAATAAAACCTTGGATAATGTGGAAGAAATGGATTTCTCCCAATTTGGGGTTAAGCATCACTTAGAAAAAAATGAATGGAGCACTGCTGACAAGAAGAAACGATAAAAGACATATGAAAAACACAAACATTATTGTCTTCTATTTGCTCTGTAAGGCAAAAAAGTTATTTGAAAGCATTCATGCTTTACACATGTGTCAGTCTTTGAAACAATATAAATACAAGATAAGCAGGACATTTTATAACTAAAGCAAACAAGCAAGGTAACATATCTTTCTCTATTACAGTGTAAATACTTAGTCATGATTTTTCTAACTCTAAATGATGTTTAGATAGTTCATTTATAAATTACCTGCCTTTTACTGCTAGTATAGAATATGATGTATTTACACTGACATATTAATGTGGTGTGTTTAAATGCGCATGATTCCTTTTATATTATTTACACTAAGCTGCATGAAATATCTAAACTGATGTATTTAATACACATAATAATATATAAAAACTGATAGTAATAACTGTCAAAAAGTGCCTTGAAAAGTAATTCTCTATTCTTTGATGCTAAAAGTGCCTTTTTGACTAACAAACAACTGTTTGGCTTGTATATCTGCCCTTAATGTTAAGAAAACTAATAGAAGTTTAATGAGCTGGTGTTCAGTTTAAAAAAAAGCCCTAAAAACTTAACTTCACTTTGTTTTTGTCTTCCCACCATGGTCACGAGCTGGGAACTCTTATTTTACCACCCCTGAATGAAGGTTCTTCAGTTAGAATCCATTACAGTGTGTTAAACCTTCTAACAGCACAAAATGAAAGCAAACAGTCATGAGTGATATCAGCACTAAAACAAGACAGTATGGGTGTGGTGTCAGCTCCTAAACTACTTAAAGTAACCAGCACACTATTTATGAGATGGCAAAGTGCTTTTACAGTTTTAACAAATATTAAAAGTACACTGAAGTACCTAATGAATTTAGAAGGTATCAACACATACATGACGTTTTATTATATTGTAATATTTGTTATTCATTTTGAATTGTACACATAAACAGCACACAAAGCTTAAAAAGAAGTATATCACTTGGAATAAACTGTATGAATAGTTAACACATACAGACTTTACTATAATCTTTTCTGATAAGATCACCCACGTAAATTACTATAATTTAACTTAATTTTATAAAAATGTAATATATTTCAGTCCTTGACTGGAACTATATAACATATTTGTAAACACACTGCAGCTAGTGTACTCAACCTTAAGGATGGTAAGTCAATTAAGGTTCATGAATGTAGCTATGTGTTAGGCATTTTATGGGTAAAAAAAGAGTTGTTGTTTAATTATCAAGATACTCTGTAAATATTAAATTGTTCAAGTAGCACAATCATTAAGCAGTAATGAGCAAGAAAAAAAATCTGTCTTGCTTATGATGATGTTATATATATATATATATATATATATATATATATAGGAAAGAACTGCTGAATTATAAGTATGCTTTTATTAAAGGCAAGTTATATTAATATTGAACATCGTCACTGAAAATGAATGGTTGTGTAGACACAGTAACTCCCATTATATAACCAAAGCTAAAGAGATTGTCTTGTATGTCTAAATTGATCAGCCTTGAACCTTAGATTGCAAATAGACATGCAACATACTTTTACTTATAATACTGAATATATATTATATAACATCACAAACACTAAAGCCATTGTCAGCTACATCTCATATCAATCAGCATTAAAATATGATTTGAATAGCATAGACATTTACTAACATATTGCTGTTGTCACCTGATATGCATATAAGTAACAGGTCTAATTTATGTCTATGAAAGTAAATACCAGGCTGTGTGCATTTGTTAATTATGAAACAAGAGCGTGCTATCTATTCTTTTTAATATCCTATAGGTATGTACTTGTTAGAGACACACACATGCTGCAATGCTGCTAGTTATTGCATATTCATTAGTATATTTCTGACTGCAGTGTTGTAAATATATGGTGTGGACCACTTGAGTTGAGAATATGTCTCTATATTGGGCATGTTCTCTGTTTGAACGTTGTATATTATCTATAATATGATATGGAGTACCCTCACTAAATTCAAATAAGCCACAATAGAAACAAATATTTATTAAAAATGGAGAATAGAAGGATGAAGAGAAAAATGAAGGAAAATGGTTGATGGTCATATAAGGTTATCTTTTCCTGTGTATGTAGAAGAGTTGACAGTAATAAGTACCAAACAATTGTGTTATAGCATATTTAAAGCCTACTTTGCTTCTCATATTTTCCAACCTTACAGCTATAACGCTGCAGATAAATCCTGTAATATCATAAGGAGTATGAGTTGCTATTTGACATATGACATATGTGGTACAGTAGCGATGAAATATGCCAGTGGCAATACAAATGTAACATTATATTCATTGTTACGGAAACTTTCTGATTTAATCTACTTGTGGCATGGTTAACTGATGCATATAATGCTTAACATTTTTTTTTATGTATGTATGCATATATGTGTGTGTGTATATATATATATATATGTGTGTGTATGTGTATGTCTGTGTATATATATATATATATATATATATATATATATATATATATATATATATAGGTAGACCATTACAATAAATTTGATACCTATGAATGCCACTCACTATAAGGGAGATGGACAGCAAGCATATTATTTTTAAGATGCATAACCGTTATTGCTACACAAAAGATATATTAAAATAAAAGATTTTCCTTTACAATTTAAACAAAACCAAATAGTTAAGTATTAAATCTATGTATAGTTGTGTTGCCTTAGTGTTTTATAAAATATTAAAAATAGATAAAGACTGTATTTAATCTGTAAAGACAGATACATGTATACTTAAAAGATATATAAGATACTTTTCATTATAAAACTACCATATGGCGGGGCCGGGGGAGGATGCTGAAATGCAGACTTAGAGAGATCGCTTGAATGATTAGATCATTAAAGGATGAGATGTTTTTTCTCATGGAGGGGTTTGGTGGTTGTTTATCTTATATTGTTCTCAGTTATGATCTTGTAATTTACTTTTATTGGGTGTCTATAATCTATTGTAATACTGTTGGAAGAAGAAAGAACAAGTCATTCTCTTCATGTACACACATCTACACATTGTTACGAGTATATGAATATGGATAAAAGCAAAGCTAATATAAATCCAATTGCAAAATGTATATCTCTTAATGTAAATGGTTTAAATAATAGCTGCAAAAGGGGAAGTATTTATAGATATTTAAAGCTATGTGAAGCAACTAGTATTTTTACAGGAAACGCACCTTACACAGGAAGACATAAATAAAATAAACAATAAAAATTATACAATACTAGTAAGTTCCACCTATAATCAGAAGCGAAGGGGAGTAGTAATTTTGTGGAAAAACACTACTTTAATGCCTAAAATCATAAATCGTTCCATGACAACTCAGGAATGTTTTGTCTAGTGACAATATCTATCAATGAAATGATATATACATTAGTGAATATTTATTGGATACCAGGACTAGGTGTTAGAGTGGCCAAACAACACTTAGAAGACATTGTACAATATACCAAAGGCAATTTAATCATAGCTGGAGATTTCAATTGCATTATAAAAGAAAGTGACACAAATACTAAAACTACACGTAAGAGATCACCTTTAACAAAGTTGTTATCTGAGTTTGTTGAAACTTTTAATATAGTTGACATAAATGAGTATGCTATCCCAGATTCACTATTCTTTACACATTTTTCCCATAGACATAATACATACTCTAGAATAGATAGAGTGTACATAACAAAGGATTTAACCTCTAAATTAAATAACGTCAAGACAATTTCATGTCCATTTTCGGACCATAACACCATAACGTTTGAGATAGACTTATGTTTCAAGAGAAGGATATCAGTAACAAGAATACCATCTTACATAACAAATCTCAAAGATTTTAAGGAATTTTATATTAAAGAGACACAAACATTCCTAGATATCAATCTTACAAAAGATGTATCTGAAATATATATATGGGATGCATTGAAAGCATACCTATATGGAAGAGCGGTGGGATGGTATAAAAATAAACAAAAACAGTGGAATAAGGAATTCATGGAATTACAGTCAAAAGTAGATAATTTAAAGCTTGATATTCAAAATGGAAACACCAACTTAATAAAAGAACTAGAAGATACTAATAAAAAATACTCAGAGATGCTACACCACAAAACAATGATCAACTTAGAAAAAATTAAACTATGTTACTATTCAATGAACTCTAAAAACCAACGAAGAATAGCAAATTGGACTAAAAAGATTATTAAAACAAATCAAATCAAGGAAATACTTTCGTTTTGGTTTCTATATTATGTATCTGATTTAGAAGGAATACTAGAAGCTTTTAGGCTATTTTTTCATAAACTTAATAATCAAAATGAGAAAACAGAAACACATTCAGCATTGAAAGCTTTTCTCAAAAACAATGTTAAAGTTAGATTATTAGAGGAGCAGGTACAACTAATAGATAAACAAATAACAATGACAGAACTTAAAGCTGAAGTAAATAAGCTAAAATTAAACAAAGCTCCAGGTATAGATAATATCACCCCAGAAATGTTTAAATTACTATCAAATGAGGCTTTGCTGTTGTTATTGAATGTCTTTACATCAGTTAAAAATGGTAAAGACATTCCTCCTTCTTGGAAGTACACATTAATATCACCAGTTCTGAAACAAAATAAAGATCCCAGTGAATGTTCATCATACAGACCCATTTCACTTCTTAATATAGATTATAAAATTTTTATGGCAATACATGCTGCTCATATAAAACAATTACTACCACTTTTGATAGAGGAGGATCAAACAGGTTTTATAAAAGATAGGAAGACTTATGACAACATTAAAATAATTCTTTCCTTAATTGATTATATAAATGTCACAAAAAACAAAATGAATGTTATTAGCTTAGACATAAATAGCGCATTTGAGTCAGTGAACTGGGATTATCTGTGGTTAGTTTTAGAAGAATATGGCTTCTCAAACAACTTCACTTTGTTAATAAAATCATTATATGAAAAATCATTGGCTTATATAAAACTGGGATCTTGTCTGTCTAAATCTATTAAAATAACTAAGGGCACAAAACAAGGCTGCCCTCTGTCTCCATTATTGTTTGTGCTAGTCATTGAACCCTTAGCAAATAATATACGTATGGATAAAAATATTGAAGGAATACAACTAGACAACAGCCTAGAGCTTAAAATTCAACTTTTTGCTGATAATATTTTAATTACCTTAAAAAATAATAGCAGTTTAAAAGCATTATGGGACTCAATTCAAAACTTTCAAAACTTTTCAAGTCTTAAATTTAATGAGAACAAAACAAATGTATTGCTTATAAATACTAATAAAAAAGATCTAAATAAAAAATACCATAAATATATGTCTACCAATAATATAATTAATACTTGGGAATTATAATAACTAACAACCTAGATACTACAATTGAAACAAATTATAAAGAGACCTTAAATAATATTAAAAATCTAATACAAAGATGGAATAAATTCTTCTTTTCAATGGAAGAAAGGCTTTATATAATTAAAATGATCATATTTCCAAAAATTCTTTGTCATACAAGCTTGTTCTTTGCCACCAGCTAAATCGCACCTAAAACAAATTATTTAATGGTAAGATTCCTATGGTATCCAAAAAAACTAAGGATAGCTATAAAGTATCATCTAGATGATTGGGATATAGGTGGCATAGGTTTACCAGACATAGAAATATATTTGCATTCATCCATTATTAAAACAATATCATTATGGCTAAATACAAAATATACATCAAAATAGAAGCTAGTTCATGAGATAATCTGGTTAAAATCAGGATTTGTAGTAGCAAATAAGTATACAGATTTCATACCAAACAATTTTCTATGGCTGATGAAGGAATATATGATGATACATAAGAATAAAAATATAAGTTCCAAATACATTACTTATACATTAAAAATTTTCCAAAATATTAATAGCAATCCTGATATTAAAGCATGGTCATTTCTTTTATATCCAGTAGCGTACACACAAGGTAATATAATAACATTTAATATGGAAGTAGTCAACATGCTTAAAGAAAAGGGATTAATATATTGGCATCAATTGCTAAACTCTGAAAAACTTCTGACAATAGACCAGATTAAACAGAAATTAAATATGGAAGATAGTTCGTGGTTACATGTACAAGAATTAAGACAGTATATATTAAGCAAACAAGAAACAATGCAACCATCAATAAGACAAAATGTTCCTAACCTTATAGAACATATAATATTACTAACGAATCAACCCATTACTGGAAAGGGATACTTATCTATTTATAAAACAAACAAAAAAATAAAAATGCATAATAATGACAAAATATGGAATTATTATAGATCAGTTAATGGACATGTGCTAAATGACAGAGATAAAAAACTAATTCTTCTCTCTCCAAAGCAGACATCACTTTCATTACATTGGAGACTTTTTACATGGCAATTCATACACAGATCTTATGTAACCCCTCATAAAATGGAACTTATGTTTAAGAAAAATATTGGCTGCTGGAGATGTGATTTATCAATAAAAGCAGACTGGCAACATATGTTCTACGAATGCCATTTGATTAAACCATATTGGGATAAAATAAATTATTTTCTGCAAATGGTATTCAATGATAAATTCCAGATTTCCAAATCTATTATTTTGTTTAATGTACCTGTACCTGACTGTGTGCCAAAAACAAAATATGTAATCTTATGGACTCTCCTAGCTATTGCAAGGAAGAACATTACATCAAACTGGAAATCCAAAGCTTCTCCAACTTTTAAGCAATTCATGAATATGGTGTCAGCAGTATCGCAATTGGAAATGAACACTATTAAAGGAAGAATTGAACGAACTACATCATTATACGTAGCATGGCAAAAAGTAACTGAAATACTGGAGAATAATGACTGCAGCAGATTATAATCAGGAAACAATTGTATAGAAAGTCAATTATATGTCAACAATAGACACCCTTGTAAATACTTTATTTTGGTTTTAATGTTTGGTATCTGTTTAGAGGTTTTAGCCTACCTTTTTAAATAATTTGTAAATACTTCATTGTCATAAATAACCTGCATTCATGTTTTCTTGTTTTTGGAAATGAATAAAAATATTTAAAAAAAAAAAATAATGACAAAAGTGCCCAATTCAGAACATTTCCATCATAAAAGTCTACTCAAACTTCTACAGTCCACCAGTATCTGTAAATATGCACAATCTCTGCAGAAGTAAATGTCATCTAAATAATTCCACATTAAAGTGATCTGTAACTAATGAAGAGAGATCTGTGACTAATGAAGAGCTTGCTGCTAGCAAACAACTTTATATTTCATTGTTTCATCCACAAATAAAGTGCCTGTTGCCCTTGAAGAATAAATGGCCCATGTTGCATTAAAAAAATAAGCTAGTAATATTGCAATAGGGAATGGATGGCAAACTGATAACAGATTCATAGTAACTAGGTATATCCACCAAATAGGACATTCTCAGGACTGCAGCATCCACCCCCTTTGAAAGTGCAACACAGTACAGTATCAGCAATGCATCTACGTACTGAGAGAGTAGAACCCACAGCCTTCTGCATCGAAAGCAAGTACACTGCCTGTTGCGCTATTAACAATGCAAGCAGACTCTACATTAACAGCACTAAACTTCTCTTCCTAGAAGCACTTGGCTCCTTGTAAAATCCACTTGGCACTCAACTGTATCTCTCAACTTTGCTGCACATGAGCACAAGAAATCTGGGAAAAGCCAAAATTTATTGGGGGGTGGGACAAAAGCCCAAAAATAGGGACACATTTTAAACACTGCTTGTATAATCTTGGAAAGTTGCTAGAATAGAATGCTGTGCTACTGCCATGCACTTCACTGGCAAGTCTTGAACCCAGGACCCTGTGCACTACAGTCAGACCAACATACCACTATGACAAATCGGCTGTTTCTTGAAAGATAGGAAGACTGAAACTTAAATGGCTATCATTTAGTGAATTCAGTTCTCACCATAGGTCTCAACCTCTTAGCACAAAACACCTGGACAAAGCTAATAATGGGAGAATACAGCCCCCAAACATATTCAGTGAATTCAGTTCTCACCATAGCTCTCAACCTCTTAGCACAAAACACCTGAACAAAGCCAGTAATGGGGGAACACAGCCCCCAAAATAGGGACAAATTTCAAATATTGATCTTATAAACTTAGAAAACTGCTAGAATAAAATGTTTTGTGTTACCATGTACTTTCTAAAGAAGTCTGAAATTCAAATGCCTCATTTAGTGAATTAAAAATCCAGAAAACCACAGATTTTATGAGGAACGGAACATAATAAAAATATGAGGCAAAGATCTGCACACTTTTCACAAGTGGTGGTAGGTACAGAATTCAGGCTCTTGCTACCAACACCCGAGGTTCAGGGTTTGAGCCTGAGTTACTCTCTAGCCACCAGTTATAGTTAACTGGGGCAGTTTACACACAGGCACACAGACACGCACATTATGAATCAGAGTCCATTTGAATGGATTCATTCAAAAGTAGCATCTCGCTCAGAGTCCAATGCAGAGTCCCATTCAAAACAGTTCCTGTTTCCCAGGGAATAGCATGCATGCATGTGCTGAATCCAGCCTCCATTTCTGAGCACGCTCAGACTGCAGACTTTACAGCCCGATCCCCTTCTAGTCTATGCAGTTGTAACTGCATAGATTTCTGGGGCATTTGTAGACTGATGCCTTCTTTCCGAATCTGGCCTGGTTAAACAGCAGTCCGGATTTGAGTTCTGGGGCTCGGTAATTTTTTTTTTTATTTTGGTTTTCGTTTTTGTACAGCTGGGGGGGGGCTGCAGTCCAATAGTACGAGCCGCCACTGCGTTCATGGCATCCACCATTCTCAAGGTTCTTTGTGCCAAACTTCACATGAGTAAATTTCAGTGGTATTTCAAGACTGGCTCAAACACTGACACCCTCTGGAGTTTCCAGTCCCTCTTTAACCATATCAAACTGGGACTCAACTGGTAGATTCAGCAGGTCTCTCTAAATGAAGGCCAACTTTTACAGGTTCCGTTTCCTACTTAAGAACTCTGCACTGAAGCTTCTGATGAAAGTTGGAGAGCTTCCTCTAACAATTTCAAACTTTAGGTGCTTTGGTCCCCGTAACAGATATCCGATCACATCAGTATCAAAGAAATGAGGGCTCTAATGCTAGCTTTTTAGGCCTTTCCTTCCCTTTGGTTTCCAGGTCTTGTAAAGGTTTTTACAGACAGCACCACAGTTATGTGGTACATCAACAAGCAGGGGGTACAAAACCTTAAAGACACAAAATAAAGACGATGAACCACCAGGTAGCACTTTATTCCTTCCTAATACTTTGGCCTTTCGCCTTCAAGGGTTAATTCGTAACACAAAACCAGAACCTTAAGTACCATATATAAGTTTGTGTTTTTATTTTATTTATTTTTAGTAATTGTATTGGTGTACAAAACCTCATCTTTTGCAGGCTGGCTGTTCAGACTTGTGATGTTGCAACCCTCCATCACTTGGTCCTTCAGGTAGTTCATATCCCTTCATGGATGCTTCACAGAGAAGTGTTTCTGGACATGGTACATTGGTCAGGTATTCCTCAAAGCAAATGTTTTGCTTCTCCTGCGAACAGGTAACTTCATCAGTTCTGTTCCAGAGTTCCAAGTCCACTGGCTTAGAAGGTGGATGCCATGACTTTTACTTGGAAGGGGATGTTGCTGTTTGCCTGTCCTCCTCTACTTCCCAGAATCTTGCATAAGATTATATGGGACACACCCAAAATCTTGGTTTGGGCCAGACAGCAGTGGTTTCCCCTTTTATTTTTCACCTTGCTAGGGGCAATCATCACAAGTTACCTCATGGGATGAATCTTCTCTGTCCTATGCTGCCGGCCATGTCAAACCCAGATTTGATGAATATGCTTCACCTCAAAAATATGCTGTGGAATAAAATCCCGGTATATGTGAGGCAGAGCACCTCGCTGGCCTTGTTCAAGAGAAATCTTGACCAATGGATGGGAGATTGCAGATATACCCCAGGGATTACCTCAGTGTCACTGCTCAACAGAGGCACAGCAAAATAATGGGTATAGTTCCCCATACTAAAGGTGGTAAGCCACAAAACTATGGGCTAGGCTTGTAAATGCCCTCGGGCAGATAGCCTAGTATGAACCTATGAACCTATGAACCTATCAGGGGTCTCTCATTCACCCTCACTTGTCCACACATCAACTGACACTCTGGGTGATAAGGTTTTGATATTTTCGGACACCAGTTTTCTGAGGACTTGCTTCAGGATTTGCAGGAGGCCAGACAACCCATATGGCTAAATGGGAGAGATTTTCTATTTGGTGTCTCGAGCATGATCAGAACCCTTTTTCTGTGGCGGTCCCCTACAGATCTTTTATTTGTTTGAATTGCTCAATACTTGGTTGCATATTCTGCTAAAGCTCATTTGTCAGCTATTTCTGCCTGTCTGCCTTTGAGTCCACTTTTTGCTTTTAGTTTTGAAGTCAAACAGTTCCTAAAAGGCTTCCTTCATATCAGGCCCCCAAGAATGCCTTTTCCTCTTTATTGGAACCTTAATTTTGTTCTAGAGGAAAATGACTCTGTCTCCTTTTGAGCCTCCTTTTCTTCCCTGAAGCATTGTACTTGGAAGACTACATTGTTGGTGGCTGTTCTGCCAAGAGAGTTTATAAGCACCATGTCCTTATGGTGGTGGTTCGTTTTTTTTTTTTTTTTTTCATGAGAATAGGTTGTTTTTATGTACTAAGCCTCCTTTTTATGCCCAATGTGGTTAATGATTTGTCCTTGAATCAGTTTATTCATCGCCCCGCCTTTTTTCCTTCTGCACAATCTGCTAGTGAAAAGTTGCTACATACCTTGGATTTACATAGACAGCTCTGATGCTACTCGGATAAGACAAAATGCATCAGAAAATCTGAGCAGATGTGTTTCCGTTCATGCCAGGAAAATGGCTTTGACAGTGTCTAAGCAAACAGTCTGCTCCTGGATCTCTAAGGCTGTTTCCTTTTGTTATACTTTTCATGGCAAGCAGGTTTTCTCTTCTGTTTGTGGTCATTCTATCAGGACAGTAGCCTCTTCTGGTGCTTTTTCAAGGGTCTGGATAGTCAGTCCACCTTGGAAGCTACTGCTTGGTCTTCTGTCCACACTTTTGCAAAGCATAAGTTGGATGCCATTTCCAGGGCCAGAGCAGGATTTACTAGAGCTATCCTGTATGGATTTGTGGAAGGACCTTCTCTTCTTTCCTCCTCCTATATTTTCCAGTAGCTTTTATAGGTTCATAGGTTGGTACTAGGCTATCGGCCCTAGGGCATATGCAAGCCTAGCCATAACAATTCCCTGGATATTTCTTCCCACAATATTTACTTCTCTAGGCCCCTGTCTAGCAGGGTGACTGACATGATCCCCGGGGTGAATTTCCTATCTCCCATCCAATCATCAAGGTTCCTTTTGAAGAGGGCCAAAGAGGTGCTCTGCTTGATATGTATGGGCAGTCTATTCCAGAGTATGGGGAGTCTCTGGGTCAGGAACCTATCCCTCCAGCATGTTTTGTTCATTGTGATGACAAGGTTTAGATCCCTGGAGCGTGTGGCTCTGAGGGATTGGAATTTCTTTAAGTGGAGCATGTCCAACAGCTCAGGGTTTGACATGGCATTGTATGTTAAGCAGAGATCGCCTCTGAGTAGACTATATGCCACAGAGTATAGCTGGAGTTTTTTTAGATGGTCAGTATATGGCATCTGCTTTAGGCCTATGATTCTTTTAGTGAGGTATTTCTGTGGCCTTTCAAGCTGTTGCAGATGTCTTGTGAGGTACATACCAAACTGGGCATTATACTCTATAATGGGTCTAATGAGGGATGAGTACAGTGGGACAATGACCTCCTTTTTTCTGGATGAAAAGCCCTTAGTGATGAGGTGTGCCAAATAGGATTTCCTGACTGTTGTGGCAATGTGGTTATCGAAAGTGAGACGCTGTCCACCTGTGTCCCTAAGTCTCTAATCACACTTTCGAAGTTTAGTGTCCTGCCGCCTATGTGGTAATTCATGGGTACATGTTTTTTTCCATAGGGGATAACTATACATTTCTTGGCATTAAGCTTGAGCCCATGGCTCTGGCACCAGGCATCTGTTTCTGTAAGGCCCTTTTGTAGAATATCCACATCATTTGGGGATTCAGTAATGGCTCCCAGTTTGCAGTCATCTGCAAACTTTGGTAGCCAGAGTCCCTTAGTGTTGGCCTGTACTTCAGAGAAGTAGATGCCAAACAAGAGTGGTCCCAGGACTGAACCCTGAGGTACTCCACTTGTCACTTGTCTGGAGCTGGATTTGGAGTCTGCTACTTTTATTGTCTGGTTTCTGTCAGTAAGCCAGTTAGCAACCCATCAAGTGATATAGGGATTTATGCCCAGCTTAGTAAGTTTATCTATGATTCCAGAGTGGGGGATGGTGTCAAAGGCCTTGGCGAGGTCCAGATAGGCTGTGTGGACTGCCTTACCATCGTTCACAGCTCTGGAGACTGATTCGAAGAAGTCAGTAAGGTTCAGGAGACAAGATCAGCCCTTCATGAACCCAAACTGGATGGGGTCCAGTGTTTTAAGGTTGCCAATGTCTTTGTTTATAATTTCCATGATAATATGTTCCATGGCCTTGCAGATCAGGCTCGTCAGACTGATGGGGCAGTAGTTTCTGGGATCCAAGGTGGATCCTCCCTTGTGGAGTGGGATAACTGTAGCTGTGCGCCACTCAGTGGGCACAAAGCCTGAAGTGAGGTATGATTAAACATGACACTTAGGTGAGGTGCCAGTTCATTTTGTAGTTCATGTAGTACACAGCCCGGGATGTCATCTGGTCCCATGGATGCTGTATGCTTAGCTTTGGAAAGTGCGTTTTCTACCTGTGTGGCTGTTATTACCAGAATTTGGCAATCTTCCAGTATTGAGATGGGCCATTTAGGAGGTGAGAGGGGGTGAAGTTGGCAAAGAATCGATCTGCCAGGATATTGGCAATATCCTTGGGATCAGTATATTTGATACCACTCTGTTGTAGCTCAGAGCAGATCTGAGCATTGCCATTTAGATTCTTGACATAGTTATAGAATGCCTTGTGGTTGTCTTTGGAATCTTTGGCAATTTTATTTTCATAACTAGATTTGGGGGATTTTATGAGGGATCTCAGCTTCTTACTGAGGCTGGTAAGGGAGTTTTTGCATCCTGGGATTTTCCTCTTTTCTACAACAGTTTTTCCTTTTGTTGTAAAGTTTGTTTATGGCAGGGGACCACCAGATTGGCTTCCTTTATTTGGAGAACAGCATATTGGTTCTATTTGGGATGGCACGATTCATGCATGAGTGGATGTGCTCATACAGTGCCTTAGTGTAGGATTAGCAGTCAAACTTTCAGTTCCAGTCTGCATGGGTGTCATGAAGTTTGTAACTTCTGATTTGAGTAGCATGAAGTTGGCTTTGGAGAAGTTTTTATGGAGGTTTCCTTACTGGGGGTGGGGTGGGATGTGGATGTTAAGGGTGATTATCTTATGGTCTGACCTGACCAATGAGGGGGTGACCATAGGTGTGGAGCGATTTCCCATGTTGGTAATGACCAGGTCTAGGATATATTGGAGCCCCTGGTGGGACCGTGGATTAGCTGATCCAGGGCATTGGAATTTATGAATTCCAAGAACCGTTGGGCAAAGGTGTTGGTGCCGCAGTAGTTTTCCCAGTTAATGGCAGAGTAGTTGAAATCACCCAGTATTAGGGTGTTTGGTTGTATATTAATATTTTCCAATATGTTTAGAAAAGTGTAGTGAGAATCTTGGGGCATGGTGGGGGATCTGTAGCAAGCTAAAATTTGGATTGCAGTCTTACCTAGTGTTAGTTGCACCTGGAGAATTTCAGGCGCATTGTGTTGGGCAACTAACCTGGTGGTGTGAATATCCTTGGTGAATATGGACACTCCTCCACGTTTAGTGTTTCGATCCTGGTGTGGTAGGAGTTGTAGCCTGGTATTGCAGGAGTGCTCTATGGAGCCTTGAACCAGGTCTCAGTTACTGCACAGATATCAATGTTCTCCATTTTTAGGAGTGCCGCGAGAGAGTGCATTTTGAGGTTTAGACTTCTAGCATTGAGTAGCATTACCTTCAGATTTTGCAATCTTGTACCTGTTACGGTGGTGGTTTTGTCCTTTGAACTTTGCCTAAAAAAGGCACTATAGGGTTGGCAAGAGCCTTAGCCAGTAACCTGAATCCCAGGGGCGACAGGTGCAGGCCATCTCTGGCAAAGCATCATGGTCTGTCAATCATGCTGTCCCAGGCAGACAGATTCTGGATCCCCTTTGAATGAGACCAGAAGCTTAGCCAATTGTTGAAGTCAATCATTTTGTCCTTATAGTGGTATCATTCTGGGCGAAGGCAGGATGCTACTCAGGGCTAGGGTCATACCTGCCTGGGCCACATGATCCGAGAGCACTTCCATGTCTCTCTTCATGTAGTCCAGGGAGGTATGTCTCAAGTCATTCACTCCAACATGGACAATGACAGAGTCATATTTGTACTTGTTGTGGAGTGACTTGAGTGCATGAGTTATGTGGCGGATCCTGGCACCTGACAGGCAGCTCACTGTAATGTTCTCCTTGTTCAGCCTGGTGAGTGGGACATCAGTGTGCCTGACTACAGAGTCATCTATGACTAAAGTGTCTTGCCTTAGGGGCTGTTGCTGGGTGGCACACTGGTGTTGTGAGCTGTGACACTTTGGTTGTGACTGGTGTTTGTGTTTCAGCTTCGAAGGTCCTTGTTGCTTGGGCAGGTTACAGTTAAGGGCCTCCGCATATGTGGATTTAGTATTGCTATGTGTGGATATTGGTGGTGTGAGTTTAGAAGGGCTATGTGTTGCTTGAAGTGTAGTGCGGGTGTTAACCTTCTCCTCTTGACTGTCTAGCACAATCTTGGGTGGAGAGCATTGCTTCCAGTTTGGCTATGTAAGTGCATCTCTCACTGGTTGTAGTGTTGGGTGGTAGGAGGAGAGGGTTGTCTGTGTACATGAGGCAATTGCTGCATTGCCCCAGTATGTCCAGATTCACCGGGTGGACAGGAGAAATTAATGGAAGCTGACCCTTGGACATGCCTGGTTTGGTGCTTTTTTTTTATTTTTTAAAGTACAGGAGCTGTTTTCCCTTACTTTAGCAAGGTACTTTGCAATTATAGGCTGTTTAGTGCCTATGATTAATTCTCCTTATTAATAAGAAGAGTTGAGTGCTTGTATCAGTTTAAGGAAGAGAGGCTGAGGAAGAGGATGCGGCAGATAAATTCTGGGCACTCTATATTTAATATTTTTTTTCTGAAGCTGGACTTAGTTTATACATTGGATTTCTGTAAATAAAGTTTATCAACATGTTCATAATGCTGGAGATATAGGAAGAGTTAATTGTTTGATTAAAGCTATTTAAGAAATATTCTTTTATTAACCATAACAAGGAATTGTTTAAACTTAATGATTTGAATGTTTTGGACAATTAGATTGTATCCAGATGCTTCTTTGAATATATTTAATTTAGCATTGTTTAAGTATTATCTTGATAACAGATGATAAAGAATATAATTTTAGGTCTGGTAGACCAATACCACCTAAATACCGAGCTCTAATATGATTAATTAAAGCAGTTCTTTGCTTGTTAGGATACCACAAAAATTAAATATTAAGGAATTCAACTTTTTTATACAACTTTTAGGAGGAGGTAAAGATGACTGTAAAATTGATAGAATTTTGGTAAGATAATCATCTTAATTATGGAAAGTCTCTCATGCATTGTAAATAAAATGATTCCATTTATTTATAAGATTTTCTACAGAAGTTAAACTAATCTTGTAATTGATGACTGTTATTTTATTGATATTTTCAGCAATTGTTATTCCTAGGTAGTTTATCTTTTTTTTGGACTATATATTTATTAAATCTTTTTTGTATCCTTAATGTTAAGGTTTATGGGTAAGATTTTCTTTTTGTGTTCAATATAAAGCCAAGACTAAATTGTTTTTCCAAAAATTTTAAATTAAAAACTTTTGAAAGTGAATTGTTACACTAATTTAGGGTCATATGAATATCACCTGCAAACAACTGAATCTTGGAAGTTAGATTCTTATCTATCTGGATACCTTTAATATTTTAGGATCAAATTAGCAAATGGTTCGATAACTGCAGTAAAGAGTAGAGGGGGGAGTGAGCATCCTTGTTTGGTTCTTTTAGAATTTTAATTGATTCTGATGTAAATGAGCCTATTTTACATAAAGAATTAACATAGAGATGATTAATGAGATGAATAAAATTACTTGAAAATTTTTTCAAGTTCCAATGAGAGAGTGCCAATTACCAAGTAAAAATCACTATCAATATCTAAACTTACAAGGGTAAGTTCTCATTAGCTTTATTTACATAATTGAGTATGGTTAGGATTCTTTTATGTCATAAGAATTTCTGCTTAAAATAAAAATTATTGTCCTAGACATCTCATGGTAAATTCTGAGTAATGTTTGGTGGAGTGAGCAGCAAATGTATAAGTCCAGCTTCATCTCCAAAGCAGATCCAAAGATGGACAATTTGGGAACAGGTCTTTGTCCATTTTTTTAGCATATATTGTGAAGTTTTGGACACTTTTAAATAGTTTTTGGTACTAACTTTGAACTTAGAAGTCAGAATGATTAAAAGTTCCTCCATTCACCCTGAGTCAATTTCTAGTAGTTCAATTGTTATTTACTTTACAATGAACAGGGTATGTAGATTGCATTGGGTGCCTCGGTAATTTTCTTGTGTAATCTTCTTTCTTTATATCTCCATTGATCTACTTCGATTGCCCAATATAGGACAATTAGCCAGTGATTAAAGATTATTTCCTTGGTTGATTTTCAAAACTCGACTTCTTCAGAACCAGTGAAATTGTTCTTTAGAAATATGCCTAATGGGTACATTGAGTTTTTACAGATAGGTATTCTTTGGAAGATTATCCATGTAAAGGTTAACAAAAGTTATGGATTTTTCTTGACAATCAACTCCTGTGTCTTGGCGATTTCTTAAATATTGAATATTAAAAGATTTCCCTGATTCTACCTGGCAAAATAATTTGATTCTGGGTCTGACGTAATTCAAGTTCACATCCCTTAATCTTATTCTGACTAAGGTAAATCCCTGAGTTCCTTAGTCCAGGTATTGCGTCTAAATTAAAAACATGTTAAAGAGCCATCCATTCCAATAAAATAGTTTTAAGATCTTATACAATTATGCCAAGATGGATAAAGCCATTAGTCCTATTTCAAAAATTTGTAAAAGAATATTTTGATGTAAATTCAATCTTCCACTTTCTGAAGTCTTATAATGCAGGATAGACAATCAATAAGAAGTATTTTCTATAGACCATCCTTATAATTTCATTTTAAGCTTTAAAACTAGCTTATGTCTTCAAAGTATTGCAGTGTACAACTTAAGGCTTCAGGGTTCTGTGAATTTCCAATTTAGAAATGATCCTAAATATGAAATTTAATCTCTCTATTGCTTGGATCCATTTAAGGCTTAATTAGATCAGTAAAAAAGAAATGAAAACTTGCCCACACAGTCATAAAATTAATTAATCAATAAAATAAATGATCTATTCCTTGCCGAGGTGAACATTTCTTAAGTGTTTTGTCAACTTCAGTCATGAGGTCTTGCATCTTATGATCTGAAAAATACATTAGTTCCCTGGAGGTTAACATAGCTCTTCATTCCTGGAATCCAATGCATATAAATAATTCTTTAATTCCAAAACAATGCAAGAGATTTTCTTGTAGAACAAACTAATATGATGCCTTTTCTCAGCCAAAAACCATACCCGTTCCCTGATTTGGGAGAATTAGGAAAAGTCAGGATTTGTCCACTAGGTTCAATTTGATTCATGTCAAAACTAGGGAAATGTTTAAAATTGAATTTGATCTCCCTCCTTGGGACAATTTTTATTCATTAATTAGGTTGATTAAAAAATTTGGACAATCTACTTTAGTTTGGAAATTCAAGAGTTTGGAATGGCATTGATCCACTCCGTCAAAACATTCTGAAAAAATGTTTGGACAAACTAACAATTCTCTATATGTTTAATCCAAGTAGCAAAAATGTTTCTTAAATTGTAAACCTTTACTCACCTTCCCATCATTGTCTAAAATCTCTGTTGATTAAAATCATTACCCACCTCTTAAAATGTACATTTAAAATCCAATCTCTAATAGTCAAGTCAATTACAAATAAAGACTCTGAGTAATGGTTTATACCCATGTAATAGATGACTTACTGTATACATGTCAAGCAGAGCATGTCACTGGCCCTCTTCAAGAGAAATCTTGATGAGTGGATGGGAAACAGAAAGTTCACACCAGTGATCACTCCAGTGGCTGCACTTGATAGAGGCACTGGAAACTAACGCCAGGTGGCACAATGCCACGGCACTTCTATGAGCTGGGCTTGTAAAGTCTCCAGGGCCATTAGCCTAGTACACACATCTATGAACCATAAACTACAAATGCAGCAGCTACTTTGCCCTAGTCCCCCCTGAGGGAGTCCACGAGAGATGCTCTTCTCCATGATTGGCCCCTGGGACTTCCTTATAACCTTCCCTTCAATCCCTCTAATTCTCCAATTTTTGAAGAAAGCCCAACAGTTGAGAAGGGATTCTCATTGCACCTTATTGCCCTGTCAAGTCTGGTTTCCCTTTCTCTGGCCTCACCTAGCTCACCGCCTGTGGACTCTGGATCCAACTCCAGATCTGTTATCTCATCCTCAGGGCTCAGTCCATCCCAACCTACAAAATCTCAAGATGATGGCTTGGTTTCTCCACTTCCAGTAATTGCCATGTGAAACAATTTATCTTCCCCAGTAAAAAAGATACTTTTGACATCTCATAAACCATCTACCAGAAAACTTTATCTTAGTTAATGGAAGAGATATTTGTGTTTTGGTCTGATGAAAGGTTATTGATCCTTCCTCAGCCTCAGCCTATAAGGTCTTGGAATACTTAACCACCTTATTTCAACTGGGATCCTCTACTTCTACATTAGAGTTCATCAAGCTGCCATTTAAAATTTCCGTAACAGATTCAATGACCATTTCTTGTTGTCTGTCTTTACAAAACTTTTCTTAAGGGCACTTTACATTTAAAACCGCCTTTCAAAGAGCCCATTGTGCCTTGGAATTTAACGTTGGTCTTGCAATATTTGGTCCCAGCAGCCACCTGTGATACCAAGTTTTTATCTTGGAAGACTCTATTCCTGGTAGCCATCACATCAGCCAAGAGAATCTCTGAATTACAGGCTCTGTGTGTAAAACAGCCATGTATAATTTTTCACAAAGAGAGAGCATCACTTAGAACTAACCCCTCCTTCCTAAGCATAACATTCCATCTGTGTTGTTGATCTTCATTCATTCTTGACATCCCACCCTCCTTTCCACTCCAAAAGACTTCTGTAGGTTTGGAACTAGTCCTGGGGTCCTAGTAGGGTTGTTTTTCAGACAAAGCTTCAATAATTTTCTACTTTATGGGCAGAACTCAATCTGAGGTGAAGGGAAGAGGCAGTATGGGTAGTCTTGGCTGGTGAGTGCTTGATATGATGGCCAAGTTGGTTCTGAAGAACGGAACCAAATCCAACAGTCAAGAGTGAATGAAGATTGACAAAACAGATGGAATGTTATGGTAAGAACATAACTTTTTTTTTAGCCTTTATAATAAGTTTAAGATGAGGAAATTCAGTACTGCTAGATCCACTAATAAATCTGCATTGCCTACAGCCATAACATGGAAAAGTTCATGTATTAAGCCAAACCTTGTAACTTCCCTTAAACAATCCATTTCCAACAGCTTTTTTATGTTAAAAGACTACTTGTATACAAATTGTGGAACCTTCCCAATAATGTTTAGTTCTGTATTTCCCAAAAATGATCTTCCAGTTTGTTTTAATAACGTTTTGTACTTCATTACTATCTGTGGTCATTGAAATGGGAAAAGCTAAACTTCTATCTTTACCTACATTTTTCTTATTTCTGTTCAAATTGTTATTTAATTTATTTAATATATTATCATTAACTATAATTCACAATGAACACTATTTTAAGAATAGATGGAAGTTTACTGTTTCTTTTACTAATCATTTCCCTTTCATTTTATTTAATTGTTTGATAGGCTAACTTTTTTCCATAAACAGTTCTATAGTGAATCTTATCTCTTCCACAAACATTTCATTATTACTAGTCATCCGACTAGCTGTAATTAACTAGCTTTGAAATATATTATACTTCATATATCTAGGATGATGACTATAAAAATGTGGGTAATTATTTCTAAAGGTTTTCTTTCTATAGATGGAACTTTCAAAATTTTTTTGTAGCACATTCATTTGTATTGTAACATGTAAGAAGTTATCAGTTTCTCCCTGACCACTGACTGTAAAATATAACCACAAAATACTTGTATTCACTTCAGTAAACTGTTGAAATAATTAGTTCATTTCCCCAGATAAAAAACAAGTCATCTATGTATCATTTATAAAATACCCCACCAGTAGAGAACTAAATTTGCAAATGAAGGTACTACCTTAGCATCCATTGCAATTCCAGTTTTTTGATGAAAAATACTGTTATTAAATTCAAAGAAATAGTTTCCAAGAACTAAATCAAGTAACACTACAATAAGATTGGTAGTTTTCTTGTCCAAACCTCCATATTTTCCACATGCAAATTCCAATCCTTCATCTTGTTTAATGCAGGTGTATAAAGAAGCAATATCAACAGTGCCCATAAACATTTCTTCACCTGTAAAATGACATGTCCTAAGATTTTCCAGAAAACTCTTGGAATCTCTTAAATACAAAAGTGCTTTTTTGTATATTAGGATTTAGAATGTCATCCAAAACGCTAAAAATAAACATTATTATGCTTTGGAGAAGAAACAATGGGTCTAAAAGGGGGGAATCTTTTCATTTTTATGAACTTTTGGAATACCAAACAATTTACCAATTTCAGGTTGTTCAACAACTAAATCATAAATATCAATACTAATAATACCCTGATCAAACAAATGAAATAAAACTGTCAATTTCCTCAAAACATGTTTTTACAAATTGCCTACTTTGCAATAATCTTCAGCAAGAACCAAGGGAACAGAAGAAGGTTCATAGGTTGGTACTAGGCTATTGGCCCTAGGGCCTATATAAGCCAAGCCATAACAATTCCCCTGGCTATTTCTTCCCACACTATTTACTTCCCTGGAACCCTGTCTAGCAGGGCAACTGACGTGATCCCTGGTGTGAATTTACCTTCTCCCATCTAATCATCAAGGGTCCTTTTGAAGAGGGCCAAAGAGGCGCTCTGCTTGACATGTATGGGCAGTCTATTCCAGCATCTGGGGAGTCTCTGGGTCAGGAACCTATCCCTCTAGCATGTTTTGTTTATTGTGATGACAAGATTTAGATCCCTGGAGCATATGGCTCTGAGGGATTGGGATTTCTTTAAGTGTAGCATGTCCAACAGCTCTGGGTTTGACATGGCCTTGTATGTTAAGCAGAGATCGCCTCTGAGTAGACAATATGTGACAGAGTACAGTTGGAGTTTTTTAAGGCGGTCAGCATAGGGCATCTGCTTTAGGCCTGTGATTCTTTTAGTGAGGTATTTCTGCAGCCTTTGCAGTTGTTGCAGATGTCTTGAGAGGTACATACCAAATGGGGCGTTGTATTCTATAATGGGTCTAATGAGGGATGAGTACAGTGGGACAATGACCTCCTTTTTTCTAGATGAAAAGCCCTTAGTGATGAGGTGTGCCACATAGAAGGATTTCCCGACTGTTGTGGTGATGTGGTTATTGAAGGTGAGACCACTGTCCACCTGTGTCCCTAAGTCTCTTATCACCCTTTCGGTGTTTCGTGTACTGCCACTTATGTGATAATTCATGGGTACATGTTTTTTCCCAAAGGGGATAACTATACATTTCTTGGCATTGAGCTTGAGCCCATGCCTCTGTTTCTGTAAGGCCCTTTTGTAGAGTATCACATCATTTGGGGATTCAATAATGGCTCCCAGTTTGCAGTCATCTGCAAACTTTGTTAGCCAGAGTCCCTTAGTGTTGGCCTGTATTTCAGAGAAGTAGATGCCAAACAAGAGAGGTCCTAGGACTGAACCCTGAGGTACTCCACTTGTCACTTGTCTGGAGCTGGATTTGGAGTCGGCTACTTTTACAGTGTGGGTTCTGTCAGTAAGCCAGTTGGCAACGCATTGAGTGATGTAGGGATTAATGTCCAGCTTAATAAGTTTATCTATGATTACAGAGTGGGGGATGGTGTCAAAGGCCTTGGCGAGGTTCAGATAGGCTGTGTGGACTGCCTTACCCACGTCCACGGCTCTGGAGACTGATTCGATGAAGTCAGTAAGGTTCAGGAGACAAGATCAGCCCTTCATGAACCCAAACTGGGTGGGGTCCAGTGTTTTAAGGTTGCCAATGTCTTTGTTTATAATTTCCATGATAATATGTTCCATGGCCTTGCAGATCAGGCTCGTCAGACTGATGGGGCAGTAGTTTCTGGGATCCAAGGTGGATCCCCCCTTGTGGAGTGGGATAACTGTAGCTGTGCGCCACTCAGTGGGCACAAAGCCTGAAGTGAGGGTATGATTAAACATGACACTTAGGTGAGATGCCAGTTCATTTTGTAGTTCATGTAGTACACAGCCCGGGATGTCATCTGGTCCCATGGATGCTGTATGCTTAGCTTTGGAAAGTGCGTTTTTTACCTGTGTGGCCGTTATTACCAGAATTTGGCAATCTTCCAGTATTGAGATGGGCCATTTAGGAGGTGAGAGGGGGTTGAAGTTGGCACTGAATCGATCTGCCAGGATATTGGCAATATCCTTGGGATCAGTATATTTGATACCACTCTGTTGTAGCTCAGAGCAGATCTGAGCATTGCCATTTAGATTCTTGACATAGTTATAGAATGCCTTGTGGTTGTCTTTGGAATCTTTGGCAATTTTATTTTCGTAACTAGCTTTGGAAGATTTTATGAGGGATCTCAGCTTCTTACTGAGGCTGGTAAGGTTTTTTTGCATCCTGGGATTTTCCTCTTTTCTACAACAGTTTTTCCTTTTGTTGTAAAGTTTGTTTATGGCAGGGGACCACCAGATTGGCTTCTTTTATTTGGAGAACAGCATATTGGTTCTATTTGGGATGGTACGATTCATGCATGAGTGGATGTGCTCATACAGTGCCTTAGTGTAGGACTTAGCAGTCAAACTTTCAGTTCCCGTCTGCATGGGTGTCATGAAGTTTGTAACTTCTGATTTGAGTAGCATGAAGTTGGCCCTAGAGAAGTTTTTTATGGAGGTTTCCTTACTGGGGGGTGGGGGTGGGATGTGGATGTTAAGGGTGATTATCTTATGGTTTGACCTGACCAATGAGGGGGTGACCATAGGTGTGGCGCATCGATTTCCCATGTTGGTAATGACCAGGTCTAGGATATTGGAGCCCCTGGTGGGACTATGGATTAGTTGATCCAGGGCATTGGAATTTATGAATTCCAAGAACCGTTGGGCAAACGTGTTGGTGCACGAGTAGTTTTCCCAGTTAATGGCAGGGTAGTTAAAATCACCCGGTATTAGGGTGTTTGGTTGTATATTAATATTTTCCAATATGTTTAGAAAAGTGTAGTGAGAATCTTGGGGCATGGTGGGGGATCTGTAGCAAGCTACAATTTGGATTGCAGTCTTACCTAGTGTTAGTTGCACCTGGAGAATTTCAGACGCATTGTGTTGGGCAACTAACCTGGTGGTGTGAATATCCTTGGTGAATATGGACACTCCTCCACGTTTAGTGTTTCGATCCTGGTGTGGTAGGAGTTGTAGCCTGGTATTGCAGGAGTGCTCTATGGAGCCTTGAACCAGGTCTCAGTTACTGCACAGATATCAATGTTCTCCATTTTTAGGAGTGCCGCGAGAGAGTGCATTTTGAGGTTTAGACTTCTAGCATTGAGTAGCATTACCTTCAGATTTTGCAATCTTGTACCTGTTACGGTGGTGGTTTTGTCCTTTGAACTTTGCCTAAAAAAGGCACTATAGGGTTGGCAAGAGCCTTAGCCAGTAACCTGAATCCCAGGGGCGACAGGTGCAGGCCATCTCTGGCAAAGCATCATGGTCTGTCAATCATGCTGTCCCAGGCAGACAGATTCTGGATCCCCTTTGAATGAGACCAGAAGCTTAGCCAATTGTTGAAGTCAATCATTTTGTCCTTATAGTGGTATAATTCTGGGCGAAGGCAGGATGCTACTCAGGGCTAGGTCATACCTGCCTGGGCCACATGATCCGAGAGCACTTCCATGTCTCTCTTCATGTAGTCCAGGGAGGTATGTCTCAAGTCATTCACTCCAACATGGACAATGACAGAGTCATATTTGTACTTGTTGTGGAGTGACTTGAGTGCATGAGTTATGTGGCGGATCCTGGCACCTGACAGGCAGCTCACTGTAATGTTCTCCTTGTTCAGCCTGGTGAGTGGGACATCAGTGTGCCTGACTACAGAGTCATCTATGACTAAAGTGTCTTGCCTTAGGGGCTGTTGCTGGGTGGCACACTGGTGTTGTGAGCTGTGACACTTTGGTTGTGACTGGTGTTTGTGTTTCAGCTTCGAAGGTCCTTGTTGCTTGGGCAGGTTACAGTTAAGGGCCTCATATGTGGATTTAGTATTGCTATGTGTGGATATTGGTGGTGTGAGTTTAGAAGGGCTATGTGTTGCTTGAAGTGTAGTGCGGTGTTAACCTTCTCCTCTTGACTGTCTAGCACAATCTTGGGTGGAGAGCATTGCTTCCAGTTTGGCTATGTAAGTGCATCTCTCACTGGTTGTAGTGTTGGGTGGTAGGAGGAGAGGGTTGTCTGTGTACATGAGGCAATTGCTGCATTGCCCCAGTATGCCCAGATTCACCGGGTGGACAGGAGAAATTAATGGAAGCTGACCCTTGGACATGCCTGGTTTGGTGCTTTTTTTTTATTTTTTAAAGTACAGGAGCTGTTTTCCCTTACTTTAGCAAGGTACTTTGCAATTATAGGCTGTTTAGTGCCTATGATTAATTCTCCTTATTAATAAGAAGAGTTGAGTGCTTGTATCAGTTTAAGGAAGAGAGGCTGAGGAAGAGGATGCGGCAGATAAATTCTGGGCACTCTATATTTAATATTTTTTTTCTGAAGCTAGACTTAAACTTTATTTACAGAAATCCAATGTATAAACTATCAACATGTTCATAATGCTGGAGATATAGGAAGAGTTAATTGTTTGATTAAAGCTATTTAAGAAATATTCTTTTATTAACCATAACAAGGAATTGTTTAAACTTAATGATTTGAATGTTTTGGACAATTAGATTGTATCCAGATGCTTCTTTGAATATATTTAATTTAGCATTGTTTAAGTATTATCTTGATAACAGATGATAAAGAATATAATTTTAGGTCTGGTAGACCAATACCACCTAAATACCGAGCTCTAATATGATTAATTAAAGCAGTTCTTTGCTTGTTAGGATACCACAAAAATTAAATATTAAGGAATTCAACTTTTTTATACAACTTTTAGGAGGAGGTAAAGATGACTGTAAAATGGATAGAATTTTGGTAAGATAATCATCTTAATTATGGAAAGTCTCTCATGCATTGTAAATAAAATGATTCCATTTATTTATAAGATTTTCTACAGAAGTTAAACTAATCTTGTAATTGATGACTGTTATTTTATTGATATTTTCAGCAATTGTTATTCCTAGGTAGTTTATCTTTTTTTTGGACTATATATTTATTAAATCTTTTTTGTATCCTTAATGTTAAGGTTTATGGGTAAGATTTTCTTTTTGTGTTCAATATAAAGCCAATACTAAATTGTTTTTCCAAAAATTTCCTTTAAATTAAAAACTTTTGAAAGTGAATTGTTACACTAATTTAGGGTCATATGAATATCACCTGCAAACAACTGAATCTTGGAAGTTAGATTCTTATCTATCTGGATACCTTTAATATTTTAGGATCAAATTAGCAAATGGTTCGATAACTGCAGTAAAGAGTAGAGGGGGGAGTGAGCATCCTTGTTTGGTTCTTTTAGAATTTTTAATTGATTCTGATGTAAATGAGCCTATTTTACATAAAGAATTAACATAGAGATGATTAATGAGATGAATAAAATTACTTGAAAATTTTTCAAGTTCCAATGAGAGAGTGCCAATTAACCAAGTAAAAATCACTATCAATATCTAAACTTACAAGGGTAAGTTCTCATTAGCTTTATTTACATAATTGAGTATGGTTAGGATTCTTTTTATGTCATAAGAATTTCTGCTTAAAATAAAACCAGTCTGATTGTCCTTAATCGAGGTTGGAAGAAACTGTTGGCATGAATAGACATGAACATTTATAGTCTATAGTTAGTAAAGAAATTAGACTATAAGAAGAATTATTATACAGGGTCTTTGTCCGATTTTAGTATTAGAGAAATAGGAGTGAATTTCCAGGAGGGGAGGCACTTTTACTAGTTCTTTGGTATTAATTTATAAAGTTCAGGAATAATGTCCTCATTACCAGGAGCTTTACTGAGTTTTAATTTGTTAATTTTGGCTTTTAAGTCAATAATTAAAATAGGTATGTCTATAACTTTCATTTGATCTTCAGTTAATTTTTTTCTTGGTATAATATCTTATACATGTTTTAATTTCCTCTTGAGAGTCCAATATTGGGTTATTACAATTTATTGCATTAAAATTATTTCTAAATATTTTCAAAATATCTTCAATTTCAGTAACCATCTTTTTTTCTTTGGAGAATATATTTCTCTAATGTGTCTTGATCTTTTAAATAGTTTTTTTCTGGTAGCTAACTTATGCATATATTAGGGTTAACAGAATGATTAAATATTTTAATCCCTTCCAAATTAATCGTAGTCTTACGAGTCAGGATTTCTAAATATTTATTATTTAGATTTATTTATTTTACCATATTTGTATTTGTTTTTTGACTGTATAATTTTAGCTTATCTACTTTTTCTTGTAGGTCAATTAGTTCCTTATCCCACTATTTCCTCTTTAAAGCATACTAAGCCATGATTTTACCATATAGGAATGCTTTTAAGGCATCTTATAAATATATCTCAGATGTATCCTTTGTATAGTTGATTTCAAAAAAGTTTGAATTTCTTTTAGAAAAAAATCTTTGAAGTCTTTTAGATTAGTAATATAGGCAGATATGTTCAATAAGGTTATTATTATTAGTATTACTATTATTATTATTACTATGTTTTAAGGTTTAATCAAAAGTTATAGCATTATGATCTTGAAAGGACACGATACAACCTTAACCTTGTCTTAAACTATTTATTAGATGATCTGAAATATGAAATTTAATTATTCTAGCTTGAGTTCCATATCTATGCGAGTAATACGTGAAAAAAAATGAATCTGTGTCTGCAAATTCATATACATCTTTTAATATGCAATATGTCTATAAATGTTAATTGCTTTGCTGGAGGGACATTCTTCTTTTTGTAATGGTATTGGTGTCATCATCTTTTAGAATACAGTTGAGGTCACTTGCCAATGTAATACTATGTTTTGAAATTTGAACAATTTGGCCTAGATGTTTAACAGTCCTAACTCCTATTCCTGGAATCCAATACAAGTTAATAAATGTATATAATTTCTTATTAATTTCCAACATTACTGGGCAAAGTAAACCTTTATCATCATTATAGGAACTAACAATCTTAATAATAGATTAAGTATTTCTCCACAAAATAACCAACCCCTTTTTTCGGATTATAATGAGAATTAGATAAAATAGATTATGATTTAGTATTGAGCCTATCTATATCGGTTTGCATAAGTGAGTTTCCTGTAGAAAAAAAAACAATTTGGGGTTAAATGATTTTAAAAATGTATTTAGACTCCCTTTCTTACAACCATTATTTAAGTCATTAATATTTAAAGAGATGCATTTAAAGTGAGATATGTTAGTTGCAACACATCTATTTGAGAAATTCACTTAAATTCCAAGTAGTAGATATATCTTTGAATCACTCCCCAGTTCAGAAACAGTTTCTATGAAAAGATATAGTTATTGGTAATAAGTCTATTAACTATATATATATATATATATATATATATATATATATATATATATATAGTAATAGTAGACTCCCACAAACAACAAACTGCTTTCTTAAATTGTAAACAAACCTTTACAAAACCCTTTAAAACCCACATGGAGTCTAAAAATCTCTGTTTGAATAGTAAAACTATCCAAACATTCCCACCCATCAACAAACGTGATACATCCTCTCTCTATATATCCATAATAATTTAATTAGATTAAAAGTACAGTATAATAAATTAAAGACTCCTCATGTATACTGTTTGTTTTGTTTCTTTTTATAATTAAAAAAGTTTAAATATAAATAGAAAATAACATAATAATGATAAAAATATGTCACTGAAAAAAATCAGACGCCATAAGATTTCTCTACCCAGAGAAGCCTTAAATATTATAGTAAAACATAACTATTAACACACAGCTCACAACTAAACTTGCAAATATAAACTTAGTAAAAAAGAGAGAGAGAAAGTTTTTAAACCACGAATCATCATCAGCTCTCTTTTTCCCATTTTCTATATGAGGTTGAAGAATCATGTTAGCTGTCGCCATCTCTCGATTCAGTGCCACACTCCTGCCTTTTTCAGCACTTATGCCTGACTGTTGCAGATCTTCTTTCATACAATCCATCCACCTCTTTGCTGAATGTCTTAGTTTCCTCTTACCTTCTTTCCTGCCTGTCCCAAATCTTCTTCACCATATTGTCTTCTGCTTTTCTGCACGTGTCCAATCCACCATAATCTGTTTTCTTTGATCTTTTCTGCAATTGGAGTAATTTTGGCTTCTGCTCTTGCGTCCTCAATTGGAGCTATTTTGGCTTCTGCTGTTGTGTCCTTATTTCATCTGTCCCACAGAGTGCATTCTACCACCCTTTTCGGGCACTTCATTTCTGTCACCTCTAGCTTCTTCATCTGCTCTGCCTTTACTGCCTAGGTTTCTGTACCATGCGGTAGTACTGGTCGTAACAATGTTTTGTACACCTTACTTTTCAGCTTCTTTGGCATTCTTCTGTCATAGACTACACCTGGCAGTTAATGCCAGCTGGCTGCAGCCCCTCTGATTCTAGTTTTGACCTCTTCATTCAGACTTTCCTTCTCCTCAATCACCCCTCATAGACACTTGAAGCTATTTACCTGTTGAACAATCTTCCCTTCTGTCTCAAATCTCAGCCTCTGGTAATTGCAGCAAACTGGGTAAATTAGAAGTGTCTTAACTGTGCTTAGTTTCATCCCATGTGCCTTCCGTTTTGCACTCCATTGCTCTGCAATTTGCTGGAGTTTTTGCTCAGTTTGCCTGTAATGCCACATCATCTGCATGCAGCAACTTTGTTGATCTGTCCCCTCCAACCTGTTTGCTAATGCAGTCCATCACCAATATGAATAGCAGTGGGCTTAGAGCTGAACCCGGATGTACACCCACTCCCACTGGGAACCCCTCTGGGAGGCCAAACACTGTTCATACTTCAGTCATTGGGTCCTTGTACATAGCCTGCACTAATTCTGCCAATGTTTCTGGGACTTTGAACCACAGCAGTACTGCCCAGATCAGCTTTCTTGGGACCTTATCATATGTTTTCTCCAAGTCTAGGAATGCCCATTTGGACTCTTTCTTCATCTTTAGCTTCTCATCTGTCTCACTGCAAACATTGGGTCAGTTGGGCTGCATCCTGATCTGAGTCCAAACTGCTCATCTCCCATCTTATATTCTACTACTCTGCATATCCGTTTATCAACCACCCTGTCTAGAACTTTCATGCAGTGATATAGGAGTTTGATTCTTCTGTACTGCCCACAGTTGTGGATGTCCCCTCTGTTCTTGTACACTGGCATGAGTATGCTTATTCTCCAGTTATCTGGGATACGTCTTTCTCTCCACACTGCTATGAGTACCCTTAGGAGTCATTTCTCCCCTATCTCACCCAACATCTTTATCATATTTGTTGCGACCTCCTCTGAGCCTGCTGCTTTTCCTGACTACATTTTCCTTAGTGCTATTCTTAAGTCTTTTAGGGTGGCTCCTCCTCTTCTCTTATCGTAGGCTATTTCTGAGGCAATACAGCTTTTGTGGGGTTTTCTTTATTCAGAAGTTGCTAGAAATACTCCTTCCATCTGCTTTTGATATCCTCTGGACTGGTGAGCAGGTTGTTGCTGGCACCCCTTATGAAGGGTGCCTGACTCTTTCTGTTTTTGCCTTGCAACCTGATATAGTTTCTTTGTGCCACCTAATCAGTCACTTTCCAGATGTTGGGAGAGTGCCTCTGATGCCCTATTTTTTGCTTTTACAACTACTTTCATAGCTTCTTTGTTAGACGGTCCATCTTTTGTTTCTTCCACATTTTCCTGCACTCCTTCTTTCTTTCTTTTGATGACTTCTTGGACTTCTGCATTCCACCACCAGCTTTCTTTATGTACCTTATTTCCATACCTGACTCAGCCACATATCTGTTCTGTAGTCCTCACACATGCTGTTTTGAGGTGCTGCTATTCTTCAACTCCACATATTTCCTCCTCTACTTGGGGTGCTAGAGCCCAGAGTAATTACTTGAACTGTTGTATTTTCTCCAGTCAACTTCCAGGTCTTCAGCCTGGTCTCTTTTGACCTTAGAGCCTTCTCTGACCACTGCTTGCAGCTGATTGTGGCAACCAGTGGTTTATGCTGTGGGCTGACTGTTTCAATGTGAATGATTTTGCAATCATCGATTCTTACCCAGTGCCTTTTCCTTACTAGGAGGAAGTCTACCCAAGTTGCATGTTGGCCACTCTTGTATGTGATCTTGTGACTGTCTCTCTTTCTAAACCATGTGTTGGCTACTATCAAGCCATTTGCTAAACAGAAGCTAGAATGGCCTCTCCTTCTTTATTCCTGTTGCCACACCCATGTGGTGGACCCAGCCCGGGCAGTCCTTGTATCCAGTTCTGTCTGTCCCGATATGTGCATTCAAGTCATCCATTATCAACACCAATTCATGTTGTCCTGCTTTATCTAGTAAGTCCTGCAACTGCTGCCTGAATGCACTCTTTTTTTCTTCCTATCACAACTGTGCTATAGGGCATATGCTGAGATTGAGTACTGCCTATTTCACTGGAGTCTGATTACCATGAGTCCGTCATTAATTCTGACGATGTCCCTCACTGCCTTCTGAAGCCTCTCTCACCACACTTTCCACTCCATTTCTAGCCTGTCCCCCTCCTGAGTAGTAGATTGTGGATCCCAAGCCAAGTGGCTTTGCTGAACTGCCCTTCCATCTTGTTTCTTGGATACATAGGATGTTCAGCCTCCTCCTGTTCATCATGTCATCCACTTCCAGGCTGCATCCCATCAGTCAAGCCACATTAAGTGTAGTAATTCTTAGTTCATGTTTGGCAGGTTGATTGGTTTTACATGTAGCTTTCACTCTACAGAGCTATCCCAGGTAACCTAGGCAACTAGACACCAGCTAACCAGTAGCTTACTGACCCAGGGCTGCTGGGCTTTATGGCAGGTACGCACTGGCCAATAGGGGCACATGCACCCCTCCCACCATTTGCATGGGTCCCTGGCGTAGGTTGGAGTAGGCCGGGGTCTTCAACATACTTATCACCAGTAACAACCCAAGCCTATTTGGCAACATTAGTCAACAGGACCAAATCACCTAGAGCCATATTTTACACCACTGAGTGGTACGCAGTCTGTGATCCATGTTCTCTATTTTGAGGATACTGTATACCACAGTAGATGCACAAAGCGGTTAATCTGTGCAACTCTTCCTCGTATAGGACACCACATAGAGTTTGTGCTGCTGCCAACAGCTCCATTCATTTCTGAGTTTGAGATGGAAACAGCATGTTTTTCTGAGGTGGGAGGAACCCCACAGAGATGCAGGGAGAACATGCAGACTCCAAACAGGCATTGGTCGGAGATCAGGATTGAACCTTGTACCTTGTGCATGGGTGGCAAAGACCTTAACCATTATGTCAACTGGTCTGTTAAACCATGAAGACTAATGATTAATCAGTATATAACATTTTAAACTGGCATAAAAAACGTGACCCACACATACAAAAAAAAAAAAACTAGTACATAACTAGCACTAACGATTACAGTGCTTCTTTTAAATGTCAGGAAAAGAGAAAAAAGCATTCGCCATAACATAAATGTCTGGTTCTTTGTTTTAATAAATATTTTGATATTTATTTACTATATAAATATAGGTGTGTGTGTGTGTGTGTGTGTGTATATATATATATATATATATATATATATATATATATATATATATATATGTGTGTGTGTATGTGTTTATATATATATAGTCTTTTCAGGCTTGTTGGCTGTTGGTGAAGCACCCACCAAGAGGAGAAAACGCTGAGAGAAGAAAGGAGCCACTTTTGAGATTTTAAGTATTTTTCCTCTGTTTATTTGCTAAGTTTTTCTGCATAGCCGCCTATTTTGAGCATTTTCTGGGTTGTTAAACTTGATTTCTGCATTAGTAACTGTATTTAGAGCACGACCTAGAGCTGTTTACTGAATTTCCTGTTTGCACTTATTTTTAAAATCGTTTTTTTCTCAAAACTTGCATTTTATCTGTCTTTGGCCTAGCACTCTTGTGTGGGGTAATTTACTGCACTGTTATAACTTGTTGATACTTGTGAACCTCTGCTCTCTCTGAAAAAAAACAAAAAAACAAAAAAATCTTGCTTTTTTCCCACTTTTCTGAGATTTAAAAAAGTTCAGTTACAGGCTTGCTGTTCTTGAACTGCTTGTAAGTTTCTGTGAGGCCATTTTTTGCTTGGGCTAAAGGGAAGTCTCTCTGTTGATCAGTGGCAGTGAAAAACATTGAGCAGCCTGCCTGCCCCTGTGGGAGTGGTTACTGACTTGAAACTGTAGTTTTATTGGCCATTTTGGGTCAATTCCAAAACTCCTTCATCTTCCTCTCTTAAAACCCTCTTTTGCGCGTTTTTGAGCATAGCGCAACAGCGGGCAGCGCCGCCTAATTGGGTTTAAACTATTCCTGACTCCACAAAGTCTGCTCTTCACTTTTTCCCTTAGAACTGCTCTATCTCTCAATTTAAACACCATATTCTCATTCTAAGGCCCTTCACTAGTCCAATTAAGTAATCCTACAAGTTAGCACTATTAAACCATAAGCACTACTTACTCTTATACTCTCTACGATTACCCTGTCCTCTATTGGTCCGTCTTAAATTCAGTTTTCCTATATTACTCTAGCATGTCCAAAGGTCAGTCAAAGGTTTCCTCTCCAGTCCAGCTGGTGAATCTGGGAATTTTGAGGCAATGTTACAACTGTCTCATGTACACGGACAACCCTCTCCTCCTCCAAACAGGTTCAAATATATGTGAGAGATGCAACTATTTAGCCAAACTGGAGGCTGAGCTCTCTCATCTCAAAACTGGTGTAACCAGTCAGGAGGAGAAGGTAACCTCACACAACACAATTCCAGTATCACATAGTCCCACCACATCAGCGAACCAAACGCATAAATACACAAAAACATACTCGGAGACTCTAAATAAGAATCTACCTAAGCAACAGAGACCTCCAAACCAGACATCCAAGAAAACACGACCTCAAAACAAAACACGCACAACACATAACCCACAAAGTCAGTGTGCCAAGCAGCCACAGCCCTTAAGGCTGAATAACACACCTGATACTCTTGTAATAGGTGACTCTATTGTCAGACACACTGACGTCCCGCTCACCAGGCTGAATAAAGAGAAGGTCATGGTGAGCTGCCTGTCGGGTGCTAGGATCCGCCACATAACGCAAGCACTCAGGTCACTCCAAAGCAAATACAAATATGACTCAGTCATTGTACATGCTGGTGTGAATGACCTGAGACGTACCTCCCTGGACTACATGAAAAGAGACATAAAGGAGCTCTCTGATCATGTAGCCCAGGCTGGTATGACCCTAACCTTGAGCAGCATGTTACCCTCACCTAGAATGATGCCACAATACAAAGACAAAATGATCGATTTTAACAATTGGCTAAAATTTTGGTGTCATTCAAAGGGGATCCAGTGTCTGTCAGCCTGGGATGACATGCTCGACAAGCCACGTTGCTTCGCTAGGGATGGCTTTCACCTGTCACCACTGGGCTTTCAGATATTGGCAAAGGCTCTTGCCACCCCCATAGTGCCTTTTTTAGGCAAGGCTCAAAAGTCAAACCCACCCCCATAGACAGAACAAGAAACTAAGGGTAATGCTGCTAAACGCCAGAAGTCTTAACCTCAAGATGCATGCACTTGAAGCTCTCCTCAGTATGGAGAACATCGATATCTGTGCAGTGACAGAAACCTGGTTCAAGGCTCCAGAGAGCACCCCAGAACTACCAGGCTATACCTCATATCATGCTTTTCGGTCCCAAAACCAGGACCGAACCACAAAAGGAGGGGGAGTTTCCATATTTATCAAGGATATCCACACCTCCAGGTTAGTGGCATTGCACGAAGTATCGGAGACCATCCATGTGCAACTAACAGTGGGCAAGACTGCTTTTCAATTTATAGCATCCAACAGACCACCCTCTCAAAGTCAGGAATTACACTCTGCTTTCCTGAAAACATTGGAGAACATGAAGATCTCTCCGAACACCATTATATTGGGCGACTTCAACTACCCGAACATTGACTGGGAGCACTACTCAAGCCCCAGCACCTTAGCCCAAAGGTTCCTGTTAATTATAAACTCAAATGCTATGGACCAACTAGTCACCACTCCCACAAGAGGGGACAACATACTAGACCTGATCATTACCAACATGGGGACTCTATGCTCCACACCAGAAGTATATCCCTCATTGGTAAGATCAGACCATAAATTAATTTCACTGGATGTCCACATCCCGACCCCAACCCCAGCCCAGAAAACCACAGTGAAAAACTTCTCAAAAGCGAACTTCTCACTTCTCAAAACCGAAGTGGAATCCTTCAAGGCCCCAGGGCCAGTGGAAACTACGGCCCAAACTGCAGAATCCTATATAAACGCATTCTACGGACATCTCCAGGAATGCATGGATCATGCTATCCGAAACAAAACCAAGACCAAATCATCCAAAGGCAGGCGTCCAGTCTGGTGGACCCCTGCCATAAATAAACTGTACAACAGAAGGAGGAAGCTACTACATGATAGAGCAAAATCCCTAATAGGGAAGGCATCTCTGATCAGTACTAGCAAAAAATTACGATCCCTCATAAAATCCTCCAAGGCCAGCTTCGAGAGAAAACTTGCACAGGACACCAAAGACTATCATAAGGCTTTTTCAGTTATGTTAGAAACCTGGGTTGCAACTCCCAGACTTGTTCTGAGTTGATTCTAAACAACAAAAAATACACTGAACCCACAGACATCGCCAATATCCTGGCAGACAGGTTCAGTGCAAACTTCTCCACCCCCCCCCCAAAAGAGCAAGTATCTATCCCGGCAGAGGGCTGCCTCCCAAACATCTCTGATGCTCAGGTGAAGGCTGCCCTCTCCAAAGCAAAAACACTGCTTCCATGGGACCAGATGGTGTCCCAGGTTGCGTCCTACATGAACTCCAAGAGGAACTAATCCCTCAAATAAAACAGCTATACAGTCTCAGCCTCACTACAGGATATGTGCCCACAGAATGGCGTACAGCAACAGTGGTCCCACTCCACAAAGGTGGAGCCTCTACGGACCCTGGAAACTATCACCTCATAAGCCTGACTAGCTTAGTCTGCAAGGCTATGGAGAAGATCATCATGGAGCTCATAAACAAAGACATTGAGGACGTACAGACACTAGATCCTACCCAGTTCGGCTTTGTCAAGGGAAGATCCTGCTTTTTGAACCTGATTGACTTCTTCGAAACAGTCACCAAAGCCATAGATGAAGGGAAGGTAGTCCACACAGCCTATCTGGACCTTGCAAAAGCATTTGACACAATACCCAACTCGGGCATCATAGAGAAGCTATCCAGCTTAAATATAAAACCCTATGTCACAAGATGGGTCGCAAACTGGCTCAAAGACAGAACCCACAGAGTGAGAGTTGCTGGAGGCATGTCCGACTCGAAACCGGTCACAAGTGGCGTCCCACAGGGTTCTGTCCTAGGACCACTCTTGTTCGGTATATACTTTTCCGAGGTACAGGCAAACGTGGGAGGACTATGGCTCACCAAGTTCGCAGATGACTGCAAACTGGGCGCCATAATCAACTCTCCAGCTGACACAAACATCCTTCAAAAAGGTCTCACAGAGACAGATAACTGGTGCCAGCACCATGGTTTAAAGCTAAATGCCAAAAAATGTATAGTCATACCCTTTGGCAAAAACAATGTGCCCAGAAATTACCACATAGGCGGAAACCCATTAAGTACAGAGAAAGTTATTAGGGACCTGGGGACCCAAGTTGATAGCAATCTCTCCTTTGAAAACCACATTGCCAAAGTGGTTAGAAAGACCTTCTACATAGCCCACCTCATCACGAAGGGTTTCACATCTAGATCAAGAGAGGTAATTGTGCCCTTTATTCATCCCTCATCAGGCCCATCATAGAATACAATGCCCCTTTTGGGATGTACCTTACCCGACACCTACAGCAATTAGAAAGACCCCAAAAGTATCTCACCAAGAGGATCAAGGGTCTCAAACAGATGCCATATGCTGCTCGATTAAAAAAACTCCAGCTCTACTCAGTTGCATACCGCCTACTTGAGGCGATCTATGCCTGACATACAAAGCTATGTCAAATCCAGAATTAATGGACATGCTCCACCTCAGTAAATCTAAATCCCTTAGAGCCACACGCTCGAGGGACTTGAACCTCAGCACAGAAATAAATAGAACTTGCTGGAGGGACAGGTTCATAACCCAGAGGCTCCCTTCGCTCTGGAATAGAATTCCAGTTCATGTGAGGCAAAGCACCTCACTGAATCTCTTCAAGAAGAATCTCGATAGGTGGATGGGGGATCTTAGGTTTGTCCCAGGGATTACTCCCGTGTCACTATTGGACAGAGGCACAGTAAACTAAACCTTAAAAAAGGGCACAGTATACTCAAATCAAGGGCTGGTGTAAGCCATACAGAATCGGGCTAGGCTTATAATTGCCCCAGGGCAGATAGCCTAGTATGAACCTATATGTGTGCATATATATATATATATATACACACACACACACACAATATAAAAGGATATACCTGCCTCCATTAGAAATATTGCAGTAGATATAAAAGCACAGGCTTTAGAACAAATGGATATTCTTATGAAGCATATGAATAATCTGTGTTTATTATATTATAGCAAAACATTTGTAAAGGATTTTATATATACAGGTCCACTTCTGAGTCTTGAAATATTGAAATGTCGAATTTCAGTATTTCGAGACCAGAATACCAAATGGCCACAAGAGCAACAACGCAAAATACAGAGAATTCAAAAAAATGAAAAAAAAAATATCCAACACTCCCAACATAAATAACAGTAACACATTTTTGCAGGGGTGCAAGCTCCCCTGCACACCTCACACCCTTGCTACTTGTATATACCAATTTCGAAGTCGCACTAACACAAAAACAACAACACACCTATTTCTACACACCCTACACTCCCATTACACACACTTATACCCACGAGAAATACATACACACACACACACACCACATGAAAAACAATCACCACTCTCAACACCTACACGCACACACATACACCATCACCAACCTACCCTAACCCACTCCTCCATATTCCCAAAACACTAAATAAAACCACATTCCTACCCAAAACCCTGATATACTACAAACTTACTTGGATCTCCGAAAATAACGACACATCCACCAACATCTTCAACACCCAGAAGCCACAAGGCTTTAAAGGGGCAGCACATACAAAAACAGACCACAGGCAACATCAGATTCGACAATGTGCAGTTTTGAACAACTGCACTTTCGGCATTCTCGTCTCAAGATACTGAAATTTGATATATAAGAAAGTAAGAATCATTTATACAGACTTACCTTAATACTATATCATATAACTTACAAAATCTATCAATAAATAAAGGAAAAGGGTGTGTCTTGTTGCCTAACATTTAATAAGAGTATTAACTGTTGTGTAATTTACTTGAAGTCAAAATACCTGCCACTTTCCACTTGATTGACAGCTGTCCTCGCAAAGACCCATTTCTTTTTACATAATACTCCTTGTGGAGTCGGCAGGAAGGTGAATACACTTAAAATTGAAAATTAGCTCAAAAGCTGCTGACAGCCCCGTGTATAAGCTTGAGCATACAGATACAGGACTTCACCACTCAACCAGCTTTTATACCAGTGTAAATCAAACTCCACCAGTACATCTTCTCTCCCTCCCTTCTCAACAACAAAACCCAAAGAGAAAACGCAGTTTCAGCATCAACAACTGCACAGCCATCCACACAACACACACAACCAATGAGTCAAAGCAGTTAACCAAGCAAAACCGTCAAGAGATGCAGGGAAAGGGAGCTCTTTATTTATTTTATTTATTTATTTTTAAGTATATATAGAATAGATAGCTTACAAAGCAGGAAATCTAAGACTGCCAAGGTCCACCACATAGTCAAAAGAAACAAGCACTCATTCAAATGTACACAAAAGCGGGACATTAAATGGTCATAGTTGGCACTAATACCTCAAACACACACATTCATCTGTAAGAAAACTTGCACCAAACACTGACACATGAACCCATAGATCATACAACAAAACAAGAATCTGATATATTGTGAACCAGAATGCAAGACAGAAAAAGAAAAATGCAGTATGTTCTCAATGAAGTAACACTAAAATATATTCAGCAGTGCCACAGTATACACAATTAATAGTTTTACATTTATACTTTAAATATGACTATTATAATAAAGTGCTGAGTGATTAAACAAAAAGGAGACCTGTCTTATCTAGCAGTGGCAAAGGGTTCTAGCAAAGAAGTAAAGAAAAATTAGCCATTGATCTAATTTTGTTAGTCTAACTATTCAAATAGAACTTTAATGCATCTTAATATGCCAAATAAAAAAAATTAAGAAGTGTAAAGAAATTAGCTTTGCATAAGATATATATATATATATATATATATATATATATATATATATATATATATATATATAAAATAAAACAAGGTTAGGAAAAATAGTAATTTACCTTGATACAAAGACAGAGTCTCCTTTATTCCCACAAAACAACAACTGAAGCAGGTTCACTTGTAAAACGAAGATAACAAAGGGACAAGAAAACAACAACAAAAAAGAAAATATCTTACACAGTGGAAATTAATAATGCTCAAGTCATTTATCATTTAACTTTTTCTTTTTTTCACTCGTCTTCCATCTAGACTTTTCTGCTTGCCTCTTTAAGGAATTACTTCAAATCCCTATCTTCTGTTTGTTCAAAGGTGTTATTTTTTTTCAAATAGAATAAAGCTGCATCCAGGTCATCAAAGATTTTAGTTTCATCAGTTTGGCTGGAAACAATAAATTAACTTTAATTTGTTTTTTTTTTTTTTCTTCAGTTATTTCTGAAAGAAAATGTTTCCTTCCATCTGTAAGAGAACTTAAGTGGAATGGTAATTATCAAAATGAATAGTTCTGTTATCAGTTTTAAGGGGAAACTTTGACCAAGCAGTTTTAAGTATTAACTCTTTACCTTGTGAGGAAAAAAATCTTACAATGGTAGATCTCAGGGAAGCATTATTCTTTGAAGCAGATTTTGAACCTAGGGACCTGTGTGCCTTCTCAATGACATTGTTTCAGGTAAGTCCAATATCTTGGGAAGCCAGGATGTCAGAAAGTTTACCATCTTGTTTCCCTCCATTTATTTTCCGGCAAACCAGAGATTCTAATATTATTCCTATGAGACCTATTCTCTGTGTCATCAATTTTGCTCAAAAGAAGAGTGGTATTTTGCTTTAATAAAATTTCAGTATTCTGTTCATCTTCATTCAGTCTCTCATGTCATTCAAAGAATCTTCAATATGCAAGATATTTTAACTTTCTGCTGATGCAATGCATCATTGATTTCGTTCATTTATTTAGAACCTGTCTCTTTGAAATGATCAAGTTTTGTGTCCATTTTGTCCATTTTAATAATGATTCCTAAATATTAGTAAGGACCGAATGAAGTTCTTTCTTAAGAAAATGTGAGTTTGGTTTCAGATGACTTTTCATATTGTATATAGAGATATTCTACAGATAAGATATTTGACAGAAAAATTCTGAATTTTCAGAAAAGATTTTTTGAAACTGTCTTAGAGGGCACTTTGATTTATATAATACAGTTTCAGTGAAACTGATAAAATAGATTAACAGTGATAATTCCTGTCAGAAATGTATAAAATAGCAGAGCAGGAGAAATCAGCTGTTACCCTGTCAGTATCCTAGCCATGCTCCTCCAAACCTTCAGCTTTTTGAGGTCTTGTTCAGCCTGAACAAAATGAGCTATCATATCCTTGCAAATTATAGGTCCCCTACTATGTTTCATGCTGCAGATATTTTATACCATAAATTACTTGGAAAAGATGTATACCAAAACAGTACAGTGCTTCTAGGTGGCTTTAACTACTCTTCCATCAACTGGCATATATCTACTGTTAATATCTATGCACACAATTCCTTAATTTTGTGAATGCTAGTGCCCTAAACTAATTTGTACACTGCTGCTGTAGGGTTGTACATCATCTTGACCTCATCTTCACTAGTACTGCCCAACAGTGAATCTTCATCTCTGGTTAAGACCAACCATGTGATTTCTGCCTTAACTAATATTTTTCCCAATGGAACCACGATATATTCAGCGTCTCTGCTAAACAAACCTCCTATTATTTTCAGATAAGCTAGATAAATTTCAAAGTGCCACCCTCCAACAGAACTACTTGTCAAACCTGTCGTTTACCTTTGACTACTACTTTTATTTTAGCAATTGCATAGAAACATTCATTCCCACATGCCATAAACACAGTGGAAAATTTAGGAGTAAACATTTGTGGTGTAATTTCCACATGCAGTTTGCTTAAGCAAGGAAAATAGATATTTCTTGTACATAGGAAAAAAAGGTCATATTACAGCAGATGTCCTATACAATGAGGCAGAGAATCTGCAGTCCCTTGACCAAAATTAATTTGCCTTTGTTAATTTCAGATCCTGTCTGCTTAGTCTAGTTTATTTCTTTGCTAACAAGTCTTGTTAAATTGTGCCATCTGATGGAGAGTCAGTTGGTTCACTGAAAAAAACACTTACAGCTAGGGTCTGGGTGATGCCTTTGGTACAAAATAATATCAGGAGTGGAGTTCCCAATGCTCTGTTTTGGGTCCTCTCCTCTTCAATGTCTACTTTTCCAATGCTAAGGCAGTTTATGTGGTGTGGCTGGCAAAATATATTGATGACAGCAAACTTGGTGCTATCACATGCTCCTCCTCAGATGCACACATCCTTCAATAAATCAAACACTTGACCTAAAACATAATGCCAAAAAGTGTGATCTTGTTTAATAAGAAATATTGTCATAATTGATAACACCCCCCCTTAAAAACGGCTCAGTCATCAGGGATCTGGGTACTTTGACAACAAGATTTTGATCATTATATGTCAGTTGTAGTAAGCAAATCCTTTAACCTGGCACAGCAAATTTCCAAAGAAATGTCCTTTATGAATAAGGAATTTATAATTCTTTTCTGTACATCCTTCATGAGACCCGTCATAGAATACAATGTTACCTTTGGCATGAACCTGATTCTTAACTAAAAAGTCCCCAAAGATTCTGAATTAAGAAAATTACTGGATTAAACTCCAGTGCTGTGATGCTGGATCTCGTATAGGCTGTTTTGGGTTAATCTGTGCCTGTCCTCCTGTGACCTGAAAGATTCTATCTTGCTTGTTCTCCTGTTCTTGCACAAGACCTGGCAGCATTATGAATACCCACACCAAAGACCCCCCTAAACGTCAAGCAAAGCAACGCATTGGTTGCCTTTAAAGCTAATCTGGACAGATGAGTGGGTAGTTGTAAATTCATCCATGGGTTGTGTAGTGTTCCTCCACTTCACCAGGAAGGCTAAATTATTCCTGCTGTATTAGGTTTAGCTATCTAGGCTTCTCAGATGTCTTCTGGATCACCTATATAGTGTAACCTCAGAATCTCTAAAGATATCTGGAATAACGTTTTAATAACACATTCACCCTTAGGGTGGCACAGTAGTGCTGTGATTCATTTTGTTGCCTGATTAGTTCACTTTGGTTAGTTGCTTGGTTGCTTTCTAATTGGAGTCTGCATGGCCTAGCTATGTTCACAAAGGTTTTCACCAGGTCTTCTGGTTTACTCGTACATCCTGATGGATGAATTGGTGATCCTTTAGATTTTCCAGTTTGTTTGTGTTCTTGTGCTCGCATCCTGTGATAGATAAGCATCCTATGTAATATGATTTTCCTCTGCCTTTTATCTACTCCATACTGGGATAGGCTGTGGCTCTTTGTGACTGAAGTGGATAAGGAGATAATTGGTGAATGAATGAAAGAGTGTCTATATTTGTAGCACAGTAAAAGGCAATTTAAAACACTATACCAGTCCTGTACAAGAAAAGTACAATTTTTCCCAGGGGAAAAAAATTCAGTTACATTACTTTTGAACTGACATGTAGATACTGGTGCTCCATTCAAAAGTATGTTACAGTTTCGAGAGAGTCCATTAAAACAAAAAACTCTCAACTTTAATATAACTTTACTGAGAGAAAGTAGTAAAACCTCATTTAAATTAAGAAAATGGTAGGGAAATATTCTGCCCAGCAAGGGAAAGCACAAGCCAACCTTTGATCCTTGAAACCCTCAGAGGTGCCTACTGTTAGTCAGTAAAGCTCTGACTTAGAGCCCAAATTGTCTTTTAGTTAGCTCAGCTCAAGCAACTTGACAGTGTGTGTGGAAAATGCCCTCAATTCTTGGAAGCTGGCTGTTACATCATTGGCAGGATATAAACCATCTAGCTAAGCTACTACAGCAGTGAACATTGAACATCTACTGTTATGGCAAGTTCATTTTACACAACTGTGCTTTCCCTCTCTCTTGTTAGTGTTAATTGTGTGTATAAATTCTTAGTTACCACTCACTGGTATTGCTTAGACTTGGGCATTTGTTTGGGTCATGTAGAAACTTGTATCATGACGAGCTGAGAGCTGGTTGTCCCTTTAGTCGAGACATCAAAAACAGAGTTCTTATCTGCCTGAGTTGTTGATAGCAAATCTGTATATTAAAGACTCCATGGTGCTTATACCTGGGGAATTCCCTACTATTTGTGATCTTTGCCAAATTACCGCTAGTTCATGAGAATATAGTCTCAAGTCTCTTTGACAGTAGGCAATGCCTAGTGGGACTAACTCCGTTAAAAACCTAAGTAAATGAAAGAATGCACTATTAAGACATTAGTTAGACTTACCAGTTATTTCTTAATTTCAAACACTGCTTTACATAAATTATACATTTGGATGTTAAATGTCTAGTTTGTGTTTATTTGCAATAACATTTTAATACTACTTTCAGTGTGACATATTTAATCGTCAGCAGACATGTTACCATGGTCTTCCTTAGGACCTGATTTATCACTCTCTCTACATAATCCCTGGTTATGAAGAGGTTACCTTGTATGACCCCAAAACATCCTTATCAATTACTGAATGTGGTTTGTGTGTTTGAGTGTTTACCTGACTGTAGCTCTTGGATGGTAATACTGTCCACCAAATGGTTTTCTTATGATGTTTTGTATAGCATGAAGTAGCTTTTTGTTCAGAGACCTCAAGTTATTTTCTTTATATAGCATCCACTATATCAAAAATAGCTTGTTTATATTAATTTGATGATTTGGATTTGAGACTCAGGTGGCTAATACTGCAATTGCTTAATTTCTTTTTTGGTATGTCAGCTTGTGTCAGTACATACTTTAGATTCTCACAATCAAGATGTGTTGTTCTCTTGGTCCCTAATGCCATGAAGTTCTTGTGTTTTTGTTGGACTGCTGCACTTCTTTGTAACAGTGGATTTCTGGCATAACTTGTACAGTACTGTAGTTACAGACTCTGATGTATTTCTTTAATTATCTATGTTTGTTAACCAATGTGTAGGGTACTGCTCAACATGAACCTTTTTCAGACCCTGCCCTGGAAATTTATTTGGTTACATGACTTGGTCCGAATACAGAGTAGGCACATATTTTGTGAAAGAATCAAATCCTGGAGTACATGAATCTTAGCTCACTCCTTGTCCAGATACTAGGGTTCATGGTACCAGGACTGGATTTTGGAGTTATTGAGGTCATCTTTTCATTCTATTGGATAGTTGTAAAACAATGTCAGTATCACTGTATGAATTAGTATAGGCTATAAATTCAAAGGAAAGCTAGGCGCATAGCATGCAACACAAGGTAAGCAGAATGGTGAACATCATAGAAGGGCTGTGGTATGAATACAGACTTTGAACGTGAGGCATGCTTGTATTATAAGATGATGGAAATATGATCTGAACACACAGTAATTATGGCAAGTGGGAGGTAAGAGCAAATCATTAAGAAAAATGTGGGAAGGGGGGGTATATGTGACATCTAGAAGAAATATAAAGTTCTTGTACGTTAGGCTTGTAAAATGCTACACAGAAGGTAAGGTATTGGAATAAACTTCTTAAGGCAGTGGTACAGATCATTTCATTGGGGGTGGAGGAAATGCTCAGAATTTTTGGAAATATGTAAGAAAATGATGAGAGAGAGAGAGAGAGTATGGAAAGCAATCACATGGGTACCTGAAGCAACATTTAGACACATTTTGCAGAATACAGGTCTTCTTTAGTCAGCATAGTCTGGTGTTTCTTTGATTATAATTAATAAATTGAAATGACCACTAATATGAGTGGTTTAATGTGGCATTGAGCAACATTTTGTTCACAGACCTCTGTTATTTTCTTTGGTATAATACTACCCTAACCCACTACCAAAAATCTCACAATTACAAACATCATCTCACCAACTAAGTTCTTAGACTTAAACCCCAAAACTTTATAAACACCCCAAGAATAGCACCTAGTCTCTACCAGAACACACACTAACTCTATTACAAAACCAAACTATTAAGTACATTTCCAGAACAACCAAGAATCATACCCCTCAGCAAACTGATCACAAGCAGTTATATGCAATTACTACACAATATCAATCAGTCCTTATAGATGGAGGTATTTATCCTAATCCCAGACCCAATGACTACTACTGAAATTAATACACTAGAAAAAAAAATCATACCACACAACCCCCACTGCTCACTAACCAGTTAACTTTCTTTGCAATAATTGCCAGAAGCATAAGAAACAAAATTACTAAGTTACATGCTTGGATTGCCTGCCACAAACCTTGTATTCTGGCCATAACTGAAAAGTGGCTAAGGCCTAACATCAGTGATGCTGAAATCCTACCATTTTGTTATAATACAATATGAGGCGACTGCAGTAAAAAAAAAGGTTGTGGTGTCACATTAATGTTCCCAAACCACTGCAATCTAACCCCATATAATGCTCCTATACCAGAATTTAACAAAGTCAAGCTTCTCATTACACACCTAAAACTAAATAAACAAAAGCAAATATATATAATCACTTTATATATTCCCCCAGGTGAATTCGAAGAAATCTTGTACTTTACCTCAAATAATAATACCTTATGAAACAATAATACTGGGAGATGTAAATATAAATTGGCTTGAACTTACATATAGTACCCAAAAATCTATTATCAGCTTAGTTGGCTTTAAACAACACATGCAAGCTCCAACCTATAAGTACTAAAATTCTTTTCTGGATTGGATTATTGTTTATGACCCCAATAAATTTCATGAATCTGGTACCTTACATAACCCTCTCCGTTACTACTCCCCAGCTTATACTAAACGATTTACAAAAAACATCCCTAAACAACAAGCAGTAAAAAAACATATGTAATCTAAGTAAATCCAACACAGACACATTCAGTGCAATGCTGTCCTCATTCAATTGGAACATTCTAAAATCAAAGCTATATAATGACATTTAATACAATATTATTCAACACTCTTAATAAAATAGCACTCCCAAGGAACAAGAGAATAAAAGTAAACAATGCTTCCTGGTTAACTAAGACTACTAGAAAATTAATGCAAAACAGAGACAAAGCTTGAAGAAACTGGCAAAAAAAAAATCTAAATATCTCAACACCTCCAACAATATGAAGTACTATGCAACCAAGCAAAACTACAAATAACCTTAGACAAAAAAATGTACAATAATAATTCCCAAAATAGTTGTAAAACAGATCCCAAAAAATTCTGGTCAGCAATCAACAAACTAGTACAGCCTAGACAAAAACATAATTTCAGCCCATCTCCAAACAGAATTGCAATGGGTCTTGCAACACAATTTAGTAACTGTTTTATAGACCACATAGCATCCATTACAGAGGGTTTTAACTCAACCCGAATTTATTCAACGGAACAATCCCAAGCTGCTTCTACATTCAGCCTTCAGATAGTGCCTATAACCACTTTCAAATGGGCCCCTACCCTATTAATTATTCAAACTTTTTAAAGTTCAAACGTCATATGGTTGACAACCATGTGATCGAAATTTAAAAAGTTCGAAGGTGAAAAGCAATGGCTCCGTATGACGCAGTATGGGAATATTTCCCTTTTCTGCAATGAAGTGCGATCTCTTGAGTTGGTATATTTAAATGGGTGCAGGGGGGCTTTTCCCCCCTGCTCAGAGCATTGAGGTAATTTAAAAAAAAATGTTATTGCATATTCGATGCATCAAACTTTGCTTATATGTCGAACATATGAGGTTCAAAGTTTTGAAACTTAGAATATATAATATAGACCCCTTTCAAACATTTGCTAAACAAGCTAAAAGTTTACTGCACCTCTGCAGATAATTTATCTAGTCAGCTTCTAAAAATAGCAGCTGGTATACCCCATTTCCATCCTGGTAAACAGATCTGTACAAGAATCATATGCCCTCCAAGCTCTGGAAAAAGTCACATCATTCCCTCCACAAAGGAGGTAATTCAACTGATATCACAAACTTCAGGCCAATAGCAATACTATCCCCACTTTCAAAATTACTGAAAAAAAGTGTCCATAAGCAACTTCTACAATATCTTACACAGGAACATATTTTAACTTCAACCCAAAATGGTTTTCAGACATAGCATAGTACTAATACAGATCTACTCTCATTCGTGGAAACAGTGAATAAAGCTAGTCAATGCGATAGGTTCTGTAATTTTTCTATGATCTGTCAACAGCCTCCAGTACTGTTTTAGACACACACAACTTCTAACAGAAATGTCATCATTAGGCCTTGCAGCAAATACCTTTAAACTGGTTTCAGAGCTATCTCAAAGATAGATTCCACTCAGTAAAATGGTAGAGCACTCTGTCCCCCTTCCTTCCTGTAAATATAGGTGTTCCACAATCCTCAATACTTGGACTCTTACTGTTAATATACTTATCAAGTCACTTCATACAGTCACACAACATGCCTCCATTATACAATATGCCAACAATTCAGCACATATCTGCTCATCAAACAATCCAACTCATCTACAGAAAATTAGTCAGGAATCCTTCACTGCCACAGAAAAACGTGACTATCAATTTATGCTTAATCCCAACAAAACCAAATTACTTTTTCCCCACAACAGTGTTTCATGAAAAAAAAAAAAAACTTCAAAATGCGTTCACTCAGAAGCACTAATATTGAACTAACCTCTGCTAGGAATGATAATAGATGATACTCTTAGATTTGATTACCACATACAAAATGTCACAAAAAACACACTCAAAAATTAGGTCTACTCTACACAGCTAGACATGTCCTCATCTCCACATCTAGAATCACACTAGCAAAAATGTAGCTCCTTCATCCCCTTCTCTCTGTGCCCCTGTTCTTACAAATCGCGAAAAATTAAATATTCAAAATTGGAACAATGTTGTAATAAAATTGCCAAATTTACTACTAGTGTTTAATATTGTACCTGTCATTGTACTGCACTAAAAACCCTGAACTGGCTAGAACTACCTAAATACCTAAGATTTACTCAGTTACTCGCATATAACTTCGCTAACTATTCTGACGTGTACTGCTCTAAATGCAACTCTACATAAATGCTCATCCAGTCACCCTATCAAATGACCAACATCAACTTATCTGTAGACCATACATATCATCAGGATACTCCCTTTACTTTTACTCTGTTGCCAAAGCCTGGAATTCCCTTCCTACTTCCATTAGAACAGCTACCTCTTACTAATGCTTCAAACTCTATCTAAAAGATCACCTCAAAAAGGAATGGCTGTACTCCTGCTCTGCACCAGGGTAACCATCTACTGTGTACTGTCCTGCTTAAAACTCAAATCTACTGTTAACCCCTCATCTACGAAAACATTCCTATCAAATCTCTTAGTGTCTCTCTAAACATTCTGTTTTCTTCACAGTTCCTCTGTTTCTTAAACTCTCTAATATATCCACATAAAACCTCACCCCGTGCTTCATACTTTGATGATAGCTCTATATCACAACCTCCATCTGTCTCTAATTTTTACTTAAGACCATTCTAGATGATGCTTGGCTAGTTTCACTGCATTTGGCATAACTGTTCTCAAAATGCCTGGGTATCATGTCTTTGTTCACTAGTATATCTGAAACAAAATGCTCCCATAACAATATTAGACTCTCATGTTAACAGCTTACTTCATTCTATCACACCTACCATGTTGCCTCTCAATTATGTAAATATTTGATTCTCTATTAGTGCTTCAAATGTACTTTTGTGTTTACTATTATAAATGTAAATGCTCTATTTATAACCATCTGATCTGTACCTGGAGCTTTTTTCTCTGGGCCTCTGCAGAAAATGGATGCATACCCAAATTTACTATCCAGGTAAATAAATGTCAAATAAATAAATGTTTATATCCTGTGATTAAAATGAATATGGTGTGTAACAACTGATGAGCAATGCATTGGGTGATATCCTTAGCAAGGCTAAGTTAACAGTTAATTATGTATAGACATTTTTTTAATAGGAATTCTACCACAAGCATTTTTTATTACCAGTTGCAGGTTAATTCAGATAATCTAGTATAATGAGTCTGATTTTTAGAATGCCAGCAGCACAGGTTTTCTGTGAAAGTGAACCAGGTAGTATATGAAGTTTTTACACAATTTCTCAGAATTCAGATAATAGTGCATCATCAGGCACCACTATATACTGTTTCTCAGTATAGCACATAAGAGAAAAAGTGGTGTTGAGGTTAATAAAAATATTCAGCTGTCGCCAGATTACCCATTTGGGAAAAAAGCCTGTAGTAGCACAAAAAGTATATAGGGAGACTTGAAAATGTTAAATGGTGAATGATATTCCTGAAGAAAAGCATATGGTATCATTACTTAGTTGTATGGGAACTCCCATGTATGGGCTATTTTGGAACATGGTTCAGCTAATGAAGTGTAAAAATAAGAGTTATGAGAAAACAATTGAAATGCCACAGCAATAGATGAACTCAAATCATTGTTGATGATGGCTAAATTTAATTTTAATCATTGCAACTAGAATGAGTGAGATTGTGATTCATTTTGTGGCTAAGTTGTAGCAACATGTTGAAAACCTGAAAATTTGGTGCTGGGAAGCCCTGAGACTCACCATCCCAAAATTAAGTGCTGCCATATAAAATCAATACTCAAACAGCCGTGATCATCTTTATTTATACATTTTCTTTTCTTTGTCTTGTTAACTAGAGTTGTCTCACTGGGCCAGCAGCCTCTTTTATTTGACAAAACTTTAAATATTATCATAAACTACTCCCATTGTCAAATAATGCATACATTAATAATCTAAATAAAAACCTGTAAGTTATCGACAATAAGGGCAACATATTAATATCAGTCTGTGAACATGTTTCACTGTGAACTCTGATTACTTTAATTTTAAGCACTTAGTGCTGCAATGAAATACGTATGAAATTCAAAACAATGTTTGAATGGTACTAGAATATATGACCATAACCAAACAGAACCAGACTGTTTAGGTTAAAGTTAATAACCGTGGAAGTTGCTATGAGTTAAGGAGATAAAGAACACCCAAGTCATATAGTATTACTTAACTCTGTCTAGTGATACTAATTAACAACATCCTGTGCATAATTACAATATACACAAAAGATAAGCACTTTACACATTGGGGAAAATTTTAGATTTTCTTTGTGATGTTGTTTTATCACTTTCCTCTTCAGGAAAATTATTTTAAAGCTAGAGCTGTTCTGTTTACATGGACTGTCAGGAGGCTGTAATGTACTTTTAAACAGAGTGCTCACTTTTCCTGTTGGTTTAAAAGTGGTATAAAGTAACTGAAAACATTTTTTCTACAGAGGTTGTGTTTATTTTACTTTTATGTTTTAAAGTGGTTTTTATTGTGTTTTTCTGTCAAAAAGTAACTTTTGTAGACTGGTAGTGTGTCTATGCTGGGGAAGAGGCACAATATTTGGTTTGACCATGGAATAGTCCACTGGTCCAATGGTCAGTCCTTCTTCCAGCGAGAAAAAGAAAAAATGAGCAAAGAACCTTTACCACTACAGCAGGCTAGCAGTTTGCATCAGCCACAGGTGGGTAATACTGCTGTGGCCGTTTGTCGTACCTCAGACCACTCCTCTTATTCCAGATTTTTCTGGTGTAGCACCTACAGTCACTATGGACTGATTATCCGTATGTCTGCAGTTGTTGGGATCTCCTCAGAAGGCAAGGGAGGGATATTCTTGTTACTCCTGGTAGAGGAAACAGGAAAGATTTCTCTGTGTCAGAATACTGTACATTTCCTTGGGGAAGCAGCTGCTGCCATTAGTAACACAATTGGCCCCATTTTACCTGTCAAAAAGAAACAGAAAACCAAGAATGAATCTGCTCCTCCTCAAATTTCTTTGGATATGAGCAGTTTACTGGGTCTGGCTCTGGGTTTAATTCAGGCTATTGATCCTTCTAGTAAAGTGCTTTCTGGTCAAAGAGAAAGGGATACCTCTTTTCCTGACAAGATTCAAGATTCTGAATCTGGATAGAAGATACAGGGATGGATACAGTTTTTTTTTACCTCTGATTTCCAGTTCAGATTTGTTGGATGGTTTCTCTTTCTGTGATACTATTGGTAAAATGTGCCAGTGTTTTTCAGTGGGAGAACACAGAGGGTTCTCAGTTCCTTATTTTCCAGACCCTACACCCATTCCTCCTGTTCTATCTGCTTTAGATGTGTGTGTGTGTTACTGCTTGCCGTTTTCCTTATAGAGAGCCAACTCTCCCTAAAAAGGCAGAATGTATAAAGTTCTTCAGTCTTTCAATGTTTTACACACTATTCCCAAACCTGACTCAACAGCTGTAACTCTATTTGATCCTACTGCTGCTAAGCACCAAGACAGTTGTACTCTTTCGGCTATGTGTGGGTGCTTCTTGATAAGTGTGGGGAAAATGTGTATACTTCTGCAACCTTGATTTTCAGATATTTGAATTATCAGGCTCATATGTTAATGTTTATTCTGAGTAACTGTGGAAATATGAGGAATGTTTTGTCTTCAGTTTCTTCTTGTGAGGAAAAATATGCTTTAAGTAACACTTTCTTTTATTGCCCAGTTCACTACTCATTGTTTGCAGTGGATGTATGTCTCTGTTGATGCCTTTTCCAGAGCTATGGTCACTGGTACTCTTCTGAGGTGGTTTGCATGGCTGTATTGTCTGAATTTCCCACATGTTACAAATGAAATTTCTAATTCATCCTTGGATAGAGATGTAGTATTTGGCCCCTCTGCTGCAGAGGTGATCAAAAAGTGTTGTGAAAGGGGCAAGACGATCCAGGGAATCTGTCAGGTTTTTTACCCATCCTTTTCTAAATTTTCCGAGGGATTTTTTTTATCTCCTTATCCAGTTGTGGCAAAACCCCCCCAAAAACCCAGAATAAACAGCCTGAATAAAATACAGGTAACAGATGTTGTTTAAGAAGAAATGGCAAGGGTGGGTCCCAAAAAGAAGTCTTGAACCTCCTAAAACCAAGTGCAGTCCAAGTTTGAATGACTATTCAAGAGACATGTTGTTCAAGAAGAAATGGCAAGGGTGGGTCCCAAAAAGAAGTCTTGAACCTCCTAAAACCAAGTGCAGTCCAAGTTTGAATGACTATTCAAGAGACATTGTGACCCCATCCCACCCTAGTCCCCTTTTTCCCCCCGGAAAGTCTGAAATTCCATTTTTTTCTCTTTGGCAACCATTTCAGACAAATGCCTTCTGGAAATCATTCATCAAGGTTACAGATGGAGGTGGGAGGAAACTCCTCCTTTCTGGGGGGGGGGGGTCATTCCTTATCCACTAGATCAGACTCTCTAGTTTCCACCAGTTCCTCATTAATGTTGTCACTTCACAATCTGTTACCTCTTTGTCATCATTCATGTTTCCTGGTAACCCCAAATTTAAAAGATGCTTATCACATCTGTGTTCATTCAGACTTCAGACATTTCTTAATGCCATCCAGGCACGTGCATCCTTATCAATTTTCTGTCTTACCCATTGGACTATCCACTCCACCAAGATAGTTCACAAAATGGCTAGCTCCAGCTCATTGCAGGCTACAGGGTATCCACATTTTCCCTTATTTAGATGACTTGCTTATCTTTGCAGAGTTTTATTGAAAGGATCAGGAATCTCTGTCTTGGGTATTAGATCTCTTACGCAAGTTGGGATTCCAAGACAACATTCAAAGGTGTTTCTTGACTCTAAAATGTCCACTTGGCCAGTAATCGTCTATCTCATCCTGTACTATTATGTCTACTTGGCTTCATAAACTGTGCCATACTCTCCTTAGCTGTGCATTGTTATGCAAGCTCACTTTGCCACTTCCCTACTATTATAAATTGCTTATTTTGTACTATATATATATATTATTAATTATTAATTTTAATAAGAGTTTTTTAAATACATGTTTGTTCATTATTTTATAATGTTTAGGTATTAGAGTGTGTAAAGGGTTAGGGATGTATTTGACAACGATCATGGAATATTGTGTGCATTTCTTTTCAAAAATTCAATGAAAGGGATGATGTAATCAATTAATTAATGAGGGGAGTACATAACGGTGAATTTAATGGTTGATTCTGATGAAATCCCTGTTGAAGGGAAGAAAGCGCTCAATCAGTGTGTTTAACTGTGGAATAATAAAATTACCGCTTTTGCAGTCCGTGGTGCAAGCAGTGTTTGATTTCCTTATTACTGTTAGAAATTGCTTATTTTGTACTATATATTTGTCTGCATATCTTCTACATTTTTGTATCTGTGCTGATCTTTAGTTTACTATTTGCAATAGTGTATGATATGTCCTGGTCTGTTCCGATACAGAGTGTCGCTTTTATCCCTTATCTCAGAGTATTTTTGATCTGTTCCCTCTTCTGTACTCTTAACAGTGACACTTCTTGTCTTAATTGCTTTGTTTTCTCTATTTGATACTTGATGGCATTTGATTTCTCCCCTTACTTTCCCTTACTGTCCTGTGTTTTTGCAATAAGATTTTATCTGTTAATTTAGCTGCACAGTAATGTATCCTATTTATTTCTGTTATATTGCACAAATCAAACTACTAATCCTTTTGGTCTTTTTGACTTTCTGTAGTCTGTTTCTTTCATTGATCTTGATATGTTTATCCATTTCTATTAAATCAAGCAATTCTTCCTTTGATAATTTTCTTCTAAATTAATTACACATTCTTTGTTCTCTGTTTCCTGCAGGCATTGTACAGAAAATTCCAGAAAATCTCCATGTGCCATGTTCTGTTTAGCTTCACCCTGTGTCATCCTTTGCTCTTTCATGTGGGAACTGACTGGACTATCACTCCACAGCATTGACCTGACAGAGTTGCCACCGTTTCCTGTTCCTTCCTTTGTTGTGCAACTCCAACTGAACTTTAAGAGCCTTCAGTAGGAAACCAGTATAAAAGTATCTTCATATGGCAACTGATGAGATGCTTCCCACTCTACTGGTTGCCCCTTAATTTGGGGATTCATTATTCTGTCATGCTGTGATGTTATCAGTTATTTTTTCTACACTAAAACCTTCACTTTGCAGGTAATCCATAACTTCAGTTTCTATTTCTTTAAATTATCCATTACTAGTTCCCTTTTCTACTTTCCCCCTTATGTTTTCTTAATTTTTTTGTATTGTTAAATTTTCCATATCTGGATGCCTTTTCCTGTATTTCTCTTCAAATATCTTTGGTACTGCTTTTTTGTATTGATTAGTTTTGATTTTTCCTTTGCATAAATATTGCTCCACATTAAATTTCTTTTCTATGTCCATATTTCTGCTTCAGATGTTTCCTGCTCCTCATGTTTCTCCTTACTTGTGATAGACTTTCTACACTAAGTCATTCACTTTGCAGTATACTAGAACTTCAGCTTCTATTTTTTTTTTAATTCCTACTTTACTAATCTTCTGTTCTACATTTCCCCTTTGTGATCTTATTTTTTGTATTACAAAATGTTCCATATCCGCATACCTTTGCCTGTATTTTTCTTCAAATATCTTTGGAGCTGCTTTTTTGTATTAATGTCGCTTTCTCCTTTGTATAAATATTGCAACGTATCAGATCTCTCTCTTTCCCATGTCTTATTTCTTTTGTATGCTTTTCAAAAATGTCTAGATTTTTTTCTTTATATTTTGACACTTCCTCATTTGTTCTTTTTCCAAACAGTCCAATGTTTCTTGGTCTATATAATGTTTTCCATGAATTTATTCTGTTAAAGAACACAAATTTTGCATTTGAAACTTTTGACATTTTTTCTTATGCAAGTATTTTTATTTCCTCTTTTCTTTCCTCTAATTTCTCTTAATCTTTTTGTATATCTTTTGTCTGGAAATTCTGGGCTTTTTGCATAATAGTAACAATACAGATTTCTTTTCTTATGCTCAGTAGTCCACTCTGTCTTTTTGGCCTGTAAGTTTTTGGGATTTTTGTGGACTACTACTGCCTCCTACAAAAGGGGCCATCCCCCCTGAGCCTGGCCTTAACCCATTGTATGAATGTTTCATTGACTTGAGGATTCTACACTGTCATTTTTTCCATTCCTGACACCAGTGTGCCTACTGGGACCTGCACACCCTGCTGTTGTTTTATTTTTTTAACCTACTTCTGTTTATATGTGTTATCTAAAATACATTCTGTATATCAGTATTGTCTTGGTGCTTGGTGAGATTTTGTAAAGGTCCACCTTATGTTCCTCCTTCATCTACTCCAGATTTAGATAATTCCTGATTTTTTTACCAGCTCCTGCGTTTTCTAGTTTTTTTGTAGTATGGATATTGTGTGATTAGTCCTTAGTAATTTGGAACTAGCAGAAATCTCTATCTGGGGTGATGTGGGTTTTAGAGGGGATAATGGGTAGGGGAGGAGCCTAAGCCATGGATTGCAAGTCTGGAAAAGGGGCCTAAGCCTGTTGAGGAAGTGCTAAAATGGGCAACACAGTTGGATCATTATGTTGAGTGCATAACTTTTGTTTTCAGAATGCCAAAAGCAGATCTGTCTTCCTTGTTTTAGCTAGGAAATAATTATATCCACCAAAGAAAACACTCTTAACAGTTGCCACAACAGTAAGTGATATGACTATTTCAACTCGTGCAAAAGAAAGCCAGAGCACTTTGAAAAAAAAAAAACTGTTAAAATGATTTGTAAGGATCTGTGTGATCTTTCCATTCTGTATGATGATTATTTTTGTAGATTTAGAAGCTTTTGTGTCTAATTTAAGAAATTAACATTTTGTCCTGTTGTCTTTTCAGATATTCAAAAAACTATAAGTTATTCCTCTTGGATTTATTTTTAAGCTGTCTTGTTCTATTTTTTTTATCAGGTATTTTGTTTTAATAAAAAGCTTGGTTCTCTTGCTTCTTTAGTCTACCATCCATATCATTATTTCCATATCTTTTTTTACCAATTATCTTGTCATTGAAGAAATTGTGGTAGTTTGGTCAGTTTAGTACAGTTTTTTTTTCCTAAATGAGTGCCTTTTGGAACTGATCCATTTTTAGTGTTATGTCCTGTAAATTTGAATTAACTTCTCAGTACCTTCTGATAAAACTTGGCAGACAGTTTATTTGAAGCATACATTGTGTAAGTGACTGTAATATACAAGCACTGACAAAGGTTTTCAATATGCAGTTTCTAATATAACTGTCACTGTGGAAATTTTGATCATAAATGCTCCATCTGGTTACAACAGAAAATATTTACTCCAAGAAAATGTTCTTCCTTTTTACATGTGTAACCTGCTGTGAAAGTTTAAACACTGGGACAGACTGGGGAACAAAAGCCATGTGGGATACCAATAAAAGTTGCAACACAATAGTGTTGTCTTGACATTTCACCTGCTACAGATTCATCATAAGGGCCTGCATTGTAGTCTGTTTAGAAGATAGAGAAATTATTGGTAAGCGGACTGTGCTGCATTATATTAAGCTTGCAGTGGTTTGAGGGGAGCATTACCTACCTGCCCAGGCAGTATCTTCTGTTTAGGACTTTGGGAAGAATACCATTTTGGATGCAATTGGCCAAAATATTTTTGGCTTTGGAAGGGATCAAGGAGATGGCATTATTTGATATTATCCCAACAGATGTTTAGTAATTAATGACTTTCATAACACTCTGTAGCCCTGGGTATATGCATGTAATACAGCCAAACATGGAAACAGCCACATGGGAATAATACCTGGAGTTAGAACAAACAAATGTCCACACTCCCAATAGAGGTTGATAGTACTGCCACTTAAGGAAAAGAACAAGGTGACAGTGAAAAGCTTGGACTTAGACCTGTAACTCTCAGTAAGCACTAGACTTCTTGTTGAGGTAGTTATTTCAGGGAAAAATGGTTGTTGAGTCTAAATCTGTCACAGTTTTTAAAAAAGTAATGAACTTCTGTTTAAACAACAGTTAGGTTGTATTATAAAGAGAGAGCTGACAAAGGCACAGCTGTCGGTCCTTGCTTTAAAGAGTGAGGGAGATAGCCAAGGAAGGTTCCTAACCTCCAATGACAAATGGGGTTTGTATAATGGATGTAGTTCTTGTACAGAAAGGAGACTCCAAGGAAATGCTAGAGAGAGAAATGATATAGCAGCTAGTAGTCTCAGTGGCCTACCATGTGGTACTTAAGTTCATAGTTCTTTTTCAGACAATAAGAACATAAAGTATACAGAAAAGGCTTCTGCATATCTTTTACTGGCAAGGTGTTAAAACAATGTAAAAGGGTATCGCAAAGACTGGAACAGCACTTTGTAGAAAAGGGACCCTGTAGATAAAAAAATGGGTTGAATTTCTCTCTCATGACAGAGCACACTTTTTAAAATGTCAAGAATTCAACCCTATCACTAAGAATTTGGAGGGCCTTTCAAAAACTGGTGGTGCAATAGGAAATATGTCTTTCCTTAGGCTTCATTTCTTAAGAGTTTCTCAATAAAAACCCACTTGTGTTTAAGAATGGGGAAATGTGAGGATAACTGTAATAATGGGGAAATGTGAGGATAACTGTAATAATGGGAAAATGTTACTTTTATTCAAAGAAAAAAGTAGCATAAAATGCATTCAAGCTGAACTGGGTTTAGGCAAAAGTGAAAAAAACATTCCATTGTACTTACCTTTGTAGCAAGTATATTGGGGAAACAAAATAAATCAAACTCGTAGGGGAAATTTGATAGGGATGATGTTAGTAGCCCTTTGTCTATGCATTTTATTCAGTGTCATTAAGACCTTTTATGTCTGAAAGCTTTTGTTTTACTAGTTCACTTTCAGCAAGAGCGAAAGGTGAGAAATTTATCTTGGAATGTAGGGAGGCTTTACTGTATATGAAATATAAAATAGTTGTATCTAGAGATTTAAATCTAGAACTGAATTGGAAGGTAATCACAACAGTGAGACTGAGAATAGTCTCTGCTATGTTAGCAACCAAAACGTGAATGGACTCGGTACAAGGAATAAAAAAAACACAATTTATTGAAGTACTCAATGTAACGTGGTAAGCGCTTTCATCTGCAAAGCAGACTTCTTCAGACCACTTAACATCAGAATAAAGAACATATTTAAAAACTTTTTGGCGCCAGAATTCATTGATAATTAAATAATCACTTCCTATTAAAGTGCCAATGCAAATAATGTTTAAACATCATGATAAAATACTTTTCCTTCGATAAATGAGAATTATATACACAATAAAAATACAATGTTTAATAATAACATTAAATACCAAAATTAACTATACTAATATATAAAAACTATAAAATGTACATAATGTATTTGATATATACATAATATATTTGCTGTAAATACAACTCTGCCTGAAAAATACTGAAAATCAAGCTGCACTAAATAAATACTGCTCAAAATAAAAATAATAAAATCATAAACAGTCATATGTATATAAAATATAAACACATACAAAAGAATGTAGCTAAAAAGTCTAAATGTGTTACTAACATTCCATATCACACAAACTACATGTTGGTTTTGTATCAATTCAAAATTAATATATCAATACATCTTATAATAACTGCAAAAAAGGTTTGATAGAAATGAATTCATTAATGCCAGGGAATTTTGTGGCATTAGTCATCATCTGCCACATACTTTCCCTTTTCCCAAGGAGTGCTTTGAAATTACCACCCCGTGGTGAAATAACTACCTGATCAATTATAGCAAATCTAAATGTATGGGTATCACCATGCTCCTTTAAATGTCTATATAAGGCATTTTTGGTGTCATGCACCTTAATCCTATACAAATGCTCATAAATCCGCTTTCTAAATTGCCTTTCAGTTTTCCCAATTTAGAAAACTGTACAGGACACATTTAGCAAGGTATACTATGTAGGTACTATAACAATTCCCTTTCTTAAACTTGATGCAAGTCCTATTGATGTCATTCAACTTGCATCCCTTGCTCTCATTTATAGCAAAGCATTGTCGACATGAGCCACATTTTTTGGTAGATGCATCCAATTTCTTATAATTCAAGTTTTTTGCACTCTCCAATATTCTTTTTTACATTAAACCCCATTTTGTATACACAACAAGGTCGTTCACCTACTATATTTCTCACTTCATCATCAACAGTTAAGGTGTACCAATGTCTAAACAATATATTTTTAATTTTATTAACATGCGGGGAGAACATTAAGACACATACTTTGTTAGTCTCAAGCCTATCAATATTACGTGACCGGATGTCAGTGTTGTAATTGTATACTGTTCCTAATATCGGAGGGTATTGTAGATGTAGTCGGGCAGTTACAGAAAACGTTATGGGACATGAAAAACGCCACTCCCGATGCTATAACTAGCTGCTCGCCGGGTGCTTCACACGTTTCAACACAAGTGGATATCCAGAATGGTCAGGGCGAACCTAACAAGGATTTCAGTGAGGTGACCAGATCGAGACTGTTGGGGAATAGTGTCCGTGACACTAGCCAAGTGTTTGACAAGGAATACACATCCGATAAGGAGTTTACTTTTGATTTTTCGCTTTTTCAGGTTGATGAGGATTTTGATCTTTTAGGAGCTCGTCCCAAATGCATGCAACTTGTTAGAACATATACCAAACCTAAAACGGACTTGGTTAAAGGTACTGTTGCAAATTCTTCCAGCCCAAGGGGCAGGACTGTCAATGTTAATGTTAATGCAATTACTCATGAACTTGGTAATTTAGATCAATTTTTTACTGGTGAATATGACTTTAAAATTAATAATAATCAAAAACATACATATAAGGACAACTCTGCCAACCACAAGGGTACTGTGAAAGATATGATTTTTGGTTTAGGGAAATTACTTTCAGCAGTTAAAAGTATTAAAATAGACAACGCGTATTTATTGAAATGTATTAATTTAGGTATTGTACCTATGGGTTTAAGGTTTTTTAAAATGCCTATGGGAATTGACTTGGATATAGACACTAAGAAGGAGTTTAATAAAATGTTTGATGGTTTTGGCACTAGTTTTATGAACCTAATTATAAAAAAGAATGATGAGAAACTAAGTGTGTTAGTTAGTGAGGTAGAGAAGTTAAATAATGACATTGTAACTGATCTAGTGTTTCCCCAATGGAAGGAGCTATATGAAAAACAATTCAAATTAGCAGAAAATAGAGCAGCTAATACATTTGATAGAAAGAACAAAAAATTGTTACGTGATATGGAACAATATCACTATCACAGGGCATATCTATGGAAATCACAGACAGACAGGGGACATCTGTTTGAAGCCCAAGATAGATGGGAGACTCATAAGGAATCTGGATCAAATTTTCAGGGGGGACGTTTTTTTACACCTCCACACAAAAGGAATTATCGACAAAAGAACCATCAGAACAGATGGTAGGTAATGATGTTGTAAACATTTATGATTTAACACCACAATCGGAAGTTGTGCCCACTACAGAACCTGTGTTGGTACACAATAATTTAGATGATGATGTAGTTACTGTACATAAAGATATGAAAATATTTAATTATACAAGTTTAAAGATACAGGAAGAACATTTTTCTTTATTCATGAAGGGTATGAAATATATTCCAACTGTTAAATTTAACCTAACTGACATGATAGCAGAGGTAAAGTTATTCTGTCGTAGGCTCAATTTGGCACTTACTATGCAAAAGAATGTTGAGCAGTTACCTTCAAAAACACTTAAGAAAAAAAGCACTTGTATACCTACGGCACATAGAAATGTGTTAAATTTTGAGGATCTCTCCTGTTTAGATATATACAGATACAAACAGCGAAGTAAGACCCTTACTTTTTATGACAATTTGTCTTATAAAGAGAGAAAGTGTTTAAATGAGTTGGTTAATGATAAAGACATACGGGTTATGAAACCCGATAAAGGGATGAAACCCGATAAAGGGGCTGGGTTAGTTTTGTTTCATACCATGGATTACAACAACAAGATACATAGCATCTTAAATGAGACAGGTAATTATGAAATAGTGTCTCTCAATGAAGTTAACTTGGGATATCATAAGATTGATCTAGCTCTGGAAGAGTATCTTATTGACAACAGGATTACTGTGGATATTTACAATTTTTTAAAGGTTGATTTCCCTAGGTTAGCTACAATAGTAGGCATACCAAAAATCCATAAGGACATTGTTAATCCACCGTTTCGTCCTATTATCTCGGGCAGTAAGTCTAAGACTTACAACATAGGAGTAGCTATAGACAGATGGGTCAAACACATATATGGGAGAACACCGCACCTTATAAAGGACTCATGGATGTTTTTATCTAATCTTACCCCAGATAAATGGAAAAAGAGCTTGTTATATATCACTATAGACGTCATAGATTTATTCTCCTGTATACCTAAAACAGAAGGACTTGAATTTTTTAGTGAGAGTCTGAGAAGATATTCCAACCTCAGTTGGGACCGTATCAATCTGATTATTGACATGATGGAATTGGTATTGGATAATAATTTCATTTATTTTGAAGGGGAGTATTTTAAACAGACACGAGGTGTGGCCATGGGGGCCTCGTGTGCTCCCATTTTTGTGAATTTAGTAATGTTGGAATGGGAGAATCAGTGTTTATTTAACTGTACATATTTTCAACATGTAGTATACTACACAAGGTTCATGGACGATATGTTCCTGTTATGGGACGGACCAAGTGAACTTTTGGATGAATTTATGGTACATCTCAATCAGTCCAACAGCTTTTTGAAATTTACGCATAAAGTTAACAACGAAGGCATTGCCTATTTGGACACTTTTATAAGACACACGGATTCTGGGTTCCAGTCAGAAATTTTTAGAAAGGAAACTTTCTCAAATGGATATTTGGAATATTCAAGTAATCACCCCAAACACATATTAAGAAACATCTTTAAAGGACAATGTATACGGGCGGCTAGGATGTCCTCTAATTATGAGATAATGGTCAATGAAATAAATTTTATTAAGAATATGTTTATTAATAGGAACTATCCTATATCTTTATTGAATGATGTTGCTCTTTATGTTACTAAAGAATGGGGTAAAAAATACCGTCCGATATTAGGAACAGTATACAATTACAACACTTTATGAGATAATGGTCAATGAAATAAATTTTATTAAGAATTTGTTTATTAATAGGAACTATCCTATATCTTTATTGAATGATGTTGCTCTTTATGTTACTAAAGAATGGGGTAAAAAATACCGTCCGATATTAGGAACAGTATACAATTACAACACTGACATCCGGTTACGTAATATTGATAGGCTTGAGACTAACAAAGTATGTGTCTTAATGTTCTCCCCGCATGTTAATGAAATTAAAAATATATTGTTTAGACATTGGTACACCTTAACTGTTGATGATGAAGTGAGAAATATAGTAGGTGAACAACCTTGTTGTGTATACAAAATGGGGTTTAATGTAAAAAGAATATTGGAGAGTGCAAAAAACTTGAATTATAAGAAATTGGATGCATCTACCAAAAAATGCGGCTCATGTCGACAATGCTTTGCTATAAATGAGAGCAAGGGATGCAAGATGAATGACATCAATAGGACTTGCATCAAGTTTAAGAAAGGGAATTGTTATAGTACCTACATAGTATACCTTGCTAAATGTATGTCCTGTACAGCTTTCTATATTGGGAAAACTGAAAGGCAATTTAGAAAGCGGATTTATGAGCATTTGTATAGGATTAAGGTGCATGACACCAAAAATGCCTTATATAGACATTTAAAGGAGCATGGTGATACCCATACATTTAGATTTGCTATAATTGATCAGGTAGTTATATCACCATGGGGTGGTAATTTCAAAGCACTCCTTGGGAAAAGGGAAAGTATGTGGCAGATGATGACTAATGCCACAAAATTCCCTGGTATTAATGAATTCATTTCTATCAAACCTTTTTTGCAGTTATTATAAGATGTATTGATATATTAATTTTGAATTGATACAAAACCAACATGTAGTTTGTGTGATATGGAATGTTAGTAACACATTTAGTCTTTTTAGCTACACTCTTTTGTATGTGTTTATATTTTATATACATATGACTGTTTATGATTTTATTATTTTTATTTTGAGCAGTATTTATTTAGTGCAGCTTGATTTTCAGTATTTTATTCACCAGTAAAAAATTGATCTAAATTACCAAGTTCATGAGTAATTGCATTAACATTAACATTGACAGTCCTGCCCCTTGGGCTGGAAGAATTTGCAACAGTACCTTTAACCCAGTCCGTTTTAGGTTTGGTATATGTTCTAACAGGTTGCATGCGTTTTGGACGAGCTCCTAAACGATCAAAATCCTCATCAACCTGAAAAAGCGAAAAATCAAAAGTAAACTCCTTATCGGATGTGTATTCCTTGTCAAACACTTGGCTAGTGTCACGGACACTATTCCCCAACAGTCTCGATCTGGTCACCTCACTGAAATCCTTGTTAGGTTCGCCCTGACCATTCTGGATATCCACTTGTGTTGAAACGTGTGAAGCACCCGGCGTGCAGCTAGTTATAGCATCGGGAGTGGCGTTTTTCATGTCCCATAACGTTTTCTGTAACTGCCTGACTACATCTACAATACCCTCCGATATTAGGAACAGTATACAATTACAACACTGACATCCGGTCACGTAATATTGATAGGCTTGAGACTAACAAAGTATGTATCTTAATGTTCTCCCCGCATGTTAATAAAATTAAAAATATATTGTTTAGACATTGGTACACCTTAACTGTTGATGATGAAGTGAGAAATATAGTAGGTGAACGACCTTGTTGTGTATACAAAATGGGGTTTAATGTAAAAAGAATATTGGAGAGTGCAAAAAACTTGAATTATAAGAAATTGGATGCATCTACCAAAAAATGCGGCTCATGTCGACAATGCTTTGCTATAAATGAGAGCAAGGGATGCAAGTTGAATGACATCAATAGGACTTGCATCAAGTTTAAGAAAGGGAATTGTTATAGTACCTACATAGTATACCTTGCTAAATGTATGTCCTGTACAGCTTTCTATATTGGGAAAACTGAAAGGCAATTTAGAAAGCGGATTTATGAGCATTTGTATAGGATTAAGGTGCATGACACCAAAAATGCCTTATATAGACATTTAAATGAGCATGGTGATACCCATACATTTAGATTTGCTATAATTGATCAGGTAGTTATTTCACCACGGGGTGGTAATTTCAAAGCACTCCTTGGGAAAAGGGAAAGTATGTGGCAGATGATGACTAATGCCACAAAACTCCCTGGTATTAATGAATTCATTTCTATCAAACCTTTTTTGCAGTTATTATAAGATGTATTGATATATTAATTTTGAATTGATACAAAACCAACATGTAGTTTGTGTGATATGGAATGTTAGTAACACATTTAGTCTTTTTAGCTACACTCTTTTGTATGTGTTTATATTTTATATACATATGACTGTTTATGATTTTATTATTTTTATTTTGAGCAGTATTTATTTAGTGTAGCTTGATTTTCAGTATTTTTCAGGCAGAGTTGTATTTACAGCAAATATATTATGTATATATCAAATACATTATGTACATTTTATAGTTTTTATACATTAGTATAGTTAATTTTGGTATTTAATGTTATTATTAAACATTGTATTTTTATTGTGTATATAATTCTCATTTATCGAAGGAAAAGTATTTTATCATGATGTTTAAACATTATTTGCATTGGCACTTTAATAGGAAGTGATTATTTAATTATCAATGAATTCTGGCGCCAAAAAGTTTTTAAATATGTTCTTTCTTCTGATGTTAAGTGGTCTGAAGAAGTCTGCTTTGCAGATGAAAGCGCTTACCACGTTACATTGAGTACTTCAATAAATTGTGTTTTTTTTATTCCTTGTACCGAGTCCATTCACGTTTTGGTTGCTAACCTAGCAGAGACTATTCTCAGTCTCACTGTTGTGATTACATTGTTATACGGAGCCTTTGAATTGGAAGGTACTTTGTGATCCTTCTGTAGTTCAGATTCTGCTTACTTTGTTCTTTCATGCTTTAGGCAGTTTTGATTTTTTGTATTGTTGCTTTAAGTTAATCAGGTTTTCAACTAGCTAGTTTGTGCAGTGATGGAGGTGGTATGTGTATTTTATTTTTGGGGGGTGGGGGACTTGCAGGAGACAAGTCCCCTGCTCAAAGTTTTTTGGTATTTTAGGTTTTCCAGCTGACCATTTACAGTATTTAATTTTCAGTAAATGTTGAGTAAACAAAAAAGCAAAAATCCAATAGGTGTACACACAGACACAAACACTGGCTTAAGTGTGCATCATGAAACCGAACACTTTCCCAGCCAATAGTTTTAGGTTCATAGGTAGGTACGCGGCTATCTGCCCGAGGGCATTTATAAGCCTAGACAGAGTGTCAGCTTTCGCCGCCCCATTGATTAATTAACTGAGCCTCTATCAAGAAGAGCCAATGAAGTGATCACAGGGGTGTATTTTCTGTTACCCATCCACTCTTCAAGGTTTCTCTTGAAGAGTGTTAGTGAGGAGCTCTGCCCAATGTAGTTTGAAATTTTGTTCCAAAGCATGGGGAGTCTCTGTGACAGGAATCTATCCCTCCAGCATGTTCTATTTATTGTTGTGGTGAGGTTTAGCTCACTAGAGTGAGTGGCTCGCAGTGACTTGGATTTCTTTAGGTGGAGCATGTCCATCAATTTTGAGTTGGACTTGGCTTTGTAAGTCAGGCGGAGATCACCTCTGAGTAAGTGATATACCACTGAGTACAGCTGGAGTTTTTTCAGTCGAGCTGCATAGGACATATGTTTGAGGCCAGTAATCCTCTTGGTGAGGTACTTTTGTGGTCTTTCCAGCTTTTGGAAGTGTCTTGTGAGGTACATCCTAAATGGGGCATTGTACTCTATGATGGGTCTGATGAGTGATGAGTAGAGGGGCGCTATAACCTCTTTATTTCTAGATGTGAACCCTTTAGTAATTAGATGGGCTACATAAAAGGATTTACTAACTACTTTGGCAATATGATTGTCAAAGGAGAGATTACTATCTACCTGGGTCCCCAGATCTCCTGTTACCACTTCTGTATTAAGGGGGCTGTCACCTATGTGGTAATTCATGGGTGTTTTGTTTTTCCCAAACAGGGTGACTATGCATTTTTTGGCATTTAGCTTGAGACCATGACTTTGACACCAGGTGTCCGTCTCAGTAAGGCCCTTTTGCAGAATGTCCGTGTCAGCCGGAGATTCAATTATGGCTCCCAGTTTGCAGTGATCGGCGAACTTGGTTAGCCATAGTCCTCCTTTGTTTGCCTATACTTCTGAGAAGTATATGCCGAACAGTTGGGGTCCCAGTACCAAGCCTTGTGGGACACCACTTGTGACTGGTTTAGAGTCGGACCTGGAGCCCGCTATTCTTACTGTGTAAGTTCTGTCTGTAAGCCAGTTGGCAACCCATCTCGTGACGTAGGGGTTTATGTTCATGTTGGTGAGTTTTTCTATAATTCCCGAGTGGGGAATGGTGTCAAAAGCCTTGGTGATGTCAGGGTAGGCTGTGTGAACCATCTTTCTCTCATCTGTGGCATTGGTGACTGTCTTGACGTCAACCAGGTTTAGTAGGCATGCTCTGCCCTTAACAAAGCCGGACTGGGTTGGGTCAAGTGTTTGGAGGTTTCCCATGTCTTTTTTAATGAGTTCCATGATGATGCGCTCCATAGCCTTGCAGACCAGGCTAGTCAGGCTTATGGGGCGATAGTTACCAGGGTCAGTTGTCGCCCCTCCTTTGTGGAGCGGAATAACCGTTGCTGTGTGCCATTCTGTGGGCACGTAGCTTGTGGAGAGGCTGAGGTTGAACAGTGTGTTTAGTTGGGGGGTTAGTTCTTTCTGTAGTTCATGCAAGACACAGCCTGGGACACCATCTGGCCCCATTGACACTGTGCTTTTGGCTTTTGAAAGGGCTGTTTTCACATGCGCGTCTGTGATTTCTGGGACACTACACTTTTCCGGTATTGTTGTGGGCCCTTTTGGGGGGGAAAGGGGGGTAAAGTTTGCACTGAATCTATCTACCAGGATGTTGGCAATATCAGTAGGTTCAGTATATTTTGTGCTATTTTGCACTAGCTCAGAGCATATCTTCGAGTTTCCAGTTAGATTCTTGACGTAGCTAAAGAAGGCTTTGTGGTTATCTTTCGAATTCTTGGCTATTTTTCTTTCGAAGTTAGCCTTGGATGATTTTATGAGGGACCTTAGTTTCTTACTGATACTGATCAGGGATGTCTTTCCTTCTTGGGATTTGCTTTTGTCTGAACTAGTTTCCTCCTTCTATTGTATAGCCTGTTTATGGCAGGGGTCCACCAGACTGGTTTCCTTCTCTTAGGGGAGTGAGTCTTGGTTTTGCTAGGGATGGGCACGATCCATGCATCCTTGTAGGTGCTCATAGAGTGCATTTGTAAAGGTTCCTACATCTTGGACACTGTTATCCTTTAGGGTGGGGGCTGTGAAACTTACCACCTCTGTCTTAAGTAAGGTGGTTTGCTATAGAAAAGTTTTTCACTGCAGTTTCCTTGGCTGGGGTTGGTAGTGTGGTGTGGACATCCAGAGTGATCAGTTTATGGTCTGAACTAACCAGTGACAGGTTGGCCTCCAGTGCGGAACACCTGTCGCCCATGTTGGTGATGACCAGGTCCAATACTCTTTCACCTCTGGTAAGGGAGTCCACCAGCTGATCCAGGGCATTTGAGTTGACAAATTCCAGGAAGCACTGGACCTGGGAGTTTGTACTTGTGTAGTTTTTCCAGTTAACGATAGGGTTATTGAAATTGCCCAAGATCAGGGTGTTCGTTAGGACCTTCATGTTCTCCAGTGTTTCCAGAAAGGTGGAGTGGTGGTCCTTGGTCATGGAGGGGAATCTGTAGCAGGCCACAATTTGCATTGCAGATTTGCCGGATGTTAGTTGCACATGGATGATCTCAGAGGTATCCTGCTGCGCCACTAACCTGGAGGTGCAGGTATCCTTGATGAATATAGATACACGCCCTCCTTTTGTGTTTCGGTCCATGTTCTGTGGCTGAAATGTGTGGTACGAGTTGTAGCCCGGTAGGGCTGGGGTGCTCTGTGGAGCCTTGAACCAGGTTTCAGTTACTGCACAGATGCCACCGTTCTCCATACTGAGGAGTGCTTCGAGCGCGTGCATTTTGAGATTTAAACTCCTGGTGTTGAGTAGCATAACCCTCATTTTTTATTTGTGCTGTTTACGGAGGTGGGTTTGACTTTTGAGCCTTGTCTAAAAAAAGGCACTATGGGGGGCAGCAAGAGCCTTGGCCAGTATTCAAAAGCCTAGGGGTGACAGGTGCAATCTGTCTCTTGCAAAGCAATGAGGCTTGTCGAGCATGTCGTCCCAGGCTGACAGACACTGGATCCCCTTTGAATGACACCAGAAGCTTAGCCAATTGTTGAAATTGATCATTTTTTTCTTTATACTGCGGTATCATTCTTGGTGAGGGCAGGCTGCTACTCAAGGTCAGGGTCATACCTGCCTGGGCTACATGATCAGAGAGCTCTTCCATGTCTGTTTTCATATAGTCCAGGGAGGTATGTCTCAGGTCATTCACACCAACATGAACAATGACAGTTATATTTGTACTTGTTCTGGAGTGACCTGAGTGCTTGTGTTATGTGCTGGATTCTGGCTCCTGACAGGCAGCTAACAGTAACTTTCTCCTTGTCCAGGCTAGTGAGTGGGATGTCAGTGTGCCTGACTATAGAGTCGCCTATTACTAGTGTGTTAGGTATGTTATTTCGCCTTAAGGGCTGTGATTGTGCAGCACACTGATTTTGTGTTTTATGTGTTTGGTTTGTGACGGGAGGTGCAGGTTTTTTCAGCTTAAGATTACATTTGCACTGAGGTGTCATTAAGATTTTTGATTGTGGCACTGTAACTTGTTTAATTAGTGGGGCACATGCAGTGTGTCTGTCCATACTTGGCGGTGTTAATAAGGCAGTGTTCTGGAATACAGATCTCTAAATGCTCATGTGAGGATTCTCACATGCTGATAAAAATAGTTTTTGCATCTCTTGACCTCTTTTCCAGACATTGAGCCTACTACTCTTTTGAAACTGACACTACAATGGCAATACTGATGCCTTGGATGTGATAAAAAGATCATTAAGGCTTTCCAACAGAACAAGATTTTTGATAATTTTTTGATGGGGGTATTTAGCTTGGTTGTGCCTCAGGCACCTTTGTGCCTTGGAATTGTATGTTCATGGAAGTAGGACTCCATTGCATTATCGCATTATATCCCTTCCCATTGTAGTAACAGAAATGGCCAAGCAAGGGTTGCTTGATTGTTATTGATTTATCTATTTTAATTTATCAGGGTAGGACACTAATTTCAGTGGATATTTATCAACTCATCATGGGTTTAATTAAATGAAACAGAATTGTGCAGTAAAATACACAGTTTGGATGCAGTGCAGACAAATGTGAAAAACTATTTACAAATAAATTTCAGACTGTTGCTGCACTAATCTGTAGGTCATTCAGAGTAAATTTAAAGATGCAATAATGTCATAGTATGCAGAGTTAGAGTTCAAAGATTTTTTGTCAGATTTTGACATTATCAGTGTTCCCTGTATCTACTAAAAAGAGTAGGTAGAAATACTGAGGTAGTAGTTAAGAAATTATAATAAGGTGGTAAGAACAGCAAAGCAGAGGTAAGAGAAAGATGACGAGGGAAAGATGGAATATTTGTCAGATAAGGTAGAGAAAGAGGTGGGAATAGTTGAAGATATAGGTGTGATGTGTTAGCTGTGTGGAAGCCGATTTATTGTACATGTTAGAATTGTGTAGTGTGAGGGATATGCTGAGGCTGGGTGTTTTTTGAGTGAGCAGCTGCTGCTACCAGATTTAATAGATATTGTTTTACATATGATATGAACCAAAACAGAGCAGGCCCTAAGATTTTTGGTGTTAAGTGGAACTGATTCCCACTGCTTAGATGCTAGCAGAGAGAAGCTGTTGATAACATTGGTGAAGGAACATGATAGAAAATTGTAGTGAACATATTTTCTAGTGTTGCCCTTATTATAAGTCTTTTGGCACAAAAGAAACTTATTTCATTGCTAGCAGTTTGTAAAGCAGTCTCTCCAAGAGAAAATCACATTTGAATGGGAGCCATTCGGCTTTTGCAAAACAGATCAGTGACAGTCTCTTTAAAGTGTATGGATAATAAATCAACAAATAGTATTTAGAGTAGTTTGGAAGTTAGAAGAATTATAAAGCAAAGCTTTAAGTGGGTGGGGTTCAACTTTGAGAAGAAGACCTTTACATATGCACTTTTTCCTTCAGGGGCTAAAGTTAGATTTTTGTTTTCCACTATAGAGTTTTATTTATTTAGTTTTTAGCTAATGCAATGTGATGTTGGAAGTTCAGTTTTTGATCAAACCAAGTACCTGTTTAGCAGATATGGTTCATGGTTGGAAAAGTTATATTATCCTTCATTTTCAAGTGCCAAGTGGAAGGTGTGAGGACAGTGCCCTGGCCCAGCAATCAAGGAGCCTCCATCCTCACCACTAACACCAGGGAGGTAGTCTCCTAGAGGAGGAAAGGATAAATAATACACACAGTAATTCCTTAAGTGCACACAGAGATTACAGTCAGTTTGGGGCTGGCTGCTCCCTTGCTCACCAGGTCCCCAATAAGACTCCCCACTGGCACAGTTATAGGGTCCAGGTCCCAGCCTAACTGGGAAAGCTATAAAACCTCCAGTACCCTCTCTGTCCAACCAGTGCTTTGTGTCCCTGCCCAAGTAGCTGACACACACACACACACACACGCACACACGCACACACGCACACACGCACACACTCTTTCAGATAAGTATTTATACACTTTACAGACACTCCTGGGAAAGGCTGACAGATTCTCCAGCTGTGCCCCTTTACCCAGACTATACTGTAGTAATTACTGCCACCACCCAGTTAATAATATCAGCTACTAAAAGACCCTTAAAAGGGTGTCCAATTATTACTGTGCAATATTAATATCCAATGGTAATGTGACTATACAGTCTAAAGCTTATTGGAAGGGCTTAGACAGTAAACTCTATAAATATATAATGTACTCCAAAGCATACTTCATCTCTACACAAACCAGCCACAGGTATAAGGTTTTAAAAATATTTAATAATAAATAATTAAAACACAAGATAAATTTACTACACCACAGAGATATCTAAGAGTTCACAGATCACACAGAAACTTAAAATAATACAGTAGGACAGGTCTAGTTTCAAAGAAAAATACCTAATTAATCTTTACTAGCTTTAACTATTCCTACAAGATATCACAATGCTAACAACTTGCATGTGAGCATAAGCAGAGTGCTGATAAGTTAGATGTCCAGATCAAAATGCTCCAGGTCTCTTGTGCGAAATAGTATTTAAACATTACTAACAAACATGTCTCTAGGGCCCTCCCAAAATTACATCATTTTTGACACTTAGGTTTTCCTAGTATTCATATTGCATCATCTTAACACCTGGTCTGAGTTCTCAGGCCACAAACTGCATTATTTAGCAATCTAACCCCTCCTCAGAAACTTACAACTATACAAGACATTTCACATGTGTATGCTAACAGAAACTAAAGCAATAAAAGCATCTTCCACATCTAACTTCTAGTCATAAACTTTAGCCTGAAAACAATGGGCATGAAGTCCTTATCCAGCCGCCCTCGGGCCAAATTCTAGCATGAAAGAATACAACATGCTTCACTGGGCCAGTAGAGTGCAATGTTGTCACATATTTTGCAGTTCCACATTTCACAGTGTTTTCTTACATTTAAAAACACAAGCCTGTATTTTACAATTATTTATACAGTTGATAGAATTATATATTAAATTCTATTTGACTAGGCTGGCAGCCTTCTCCCATCTCTCCCCAGTTGTCACATCTCTTTCTCCCTCGGGGAACTCAAGCAAGTTTTTCAAGTGCCCCTTGAGAAATGTCGCTTGAGTGTCAGGTACATCTGGGTGTACCTCACCCCGTTCCCTGTCTTAACAGTCCAACTGCATTGGATTGCTACTCCCTCTGCGGTGCTGCACTGACATATCATATGCTTGCAACCCCAGGCTCCATCATCGCATCTTGGAATTTTGCTGACTGGCTCTGTTTAACCATGTTAGAGAGTTGTGATCTGTCATCACAGTGAATTTTCTTCCATACAGATAAGGCTGAAATTTTTGTAGTGCCCACACTATGGCTAGACATTCCTTTTCTGCCACTGCATAGCATTCCTCCCTGGGTTGGAGCCTATGACTGAGATAAACCACTTAGGTGCTCTTCTCCCTCTGATGAAATCTGGCTAAGTACATCTCCCACCCCATAGTTTGAAGCCCCCACCTGCACAACAAATTCTTTGCTATAGTCTGGAATGGCTAACACAGGGAGTCCTGCCAAAGCTTCCTTCTTCTTCTTCTTTTTCTTTCAGCTGCTCCCATTAGGGGTCACCACAGCAGATCAACTGTTTCCATTTCTTCCCGTCCTCTGCATCTTGCTCTGTCACACCAACCACCTGCATGTCCTCTCTCACCACATCCATAAACCTTATCTTAGGCTTTCCTCTTTTCCTGTTACCTGGCAGCTTCATCCTTAGCATCTTTTTCCCAATATAATCTGCATCCCTCCTCAGCACATGTCCAAACCAACATAATCTTGCCTCTCTGGCTTTGTCTACAAACCTTCCAACCTGGGCTGACCCTCTAATATACTTATTCCTAATCCTGTCCATCCTCATCACACCTGGTGCAAATCTTAACATCTTCAACTCTGCCACGTCAAGCTCTGACTCCTGCCTTTTTGTCAATGCTGCTGTCTCCAACCCTCTTGTAGACCTTCCCTTTCAATCTTACTCGTACTCGTCTGTCACAAATCACTCCTGATGCTCTTCTCCACCCCCTCCATCCAGCCTGTACTCTCCTTCACCTCTCTTCCACACTCACCATTACTCTGAACTGTTGCTCCCAAGTACTTAAACTCATCCACCTTTGCTACCTCTACTCCCTGCATCCTCACCATTCCTCTATCCTCCCTCTCATTCACACACATATATTCTGTCTTAGTCCTGCTGACCTTCATTCCTCTTCTCTCTAGAGCATATCTCCACCTCTCCAGGGTCTCCTCCACCTGTTCCCTACTCTCACTACAGATCACAATGTCATCTGCAAAAATCATAGTCCACGGGGACTCCTGTCTGATCTCGTCTGTCAACCTGTCCATCACCATTGCAAATAAGAAAGGGCTCAGAGCTGATCCTTGATGTAATCCCACCTCCACCTTAAATGCATCCGTCACTCCCACCGCAGACCTCACTGCTGTCACACTACCCTCGTACATATCCTGTACTACTCTTACATACTTCTATGACACTCCCGACTTCCTCATACAGTACCACAACTCCTCTCTTAGGCACCCTGTCATATGCTTTCTCTAACTCCACAAAGACGCAATGCAACTCCTTCTGACCTTCTCTGTACTTCTCCATCAACACTGTCAGTGCAAACATCACATCTGTAGTACTCTTTCCTGGCATGAAACCATACTGCTGATCACTAATCATCACCTCCCTTCTTAACCTAGCTTCCACTACTCTTTCCCATAACTTCATGCTGTGACTGATCAGTTTAATCCCTCAGTAGTTACTACAGCTCTGCACATCACCCTTATTTTTAAAAATCGGTACCAAAACACTTTTTATCCATTCCTCAGGCATCCTCTCACTTTCCAAGATTTCATTAAACAATCTAGTTAAAAACTCCACTGCCATTTCATCTAAACACCTCCATGTTTCCACAGGTATGTCATCTGGACCAACAACCTTTCCATTCTTCATAGCTATCCTTACTTCCTCCTTGCTAATCCACTGCACTTCATAATTCACTATCCGCACATAATCCAACCTTCTCTCCCTCTCATTCTCTTCATTCATTAACCCCTCAAAGTACTCTTTCCATCTGCTCAACACACTCTCCTCGCTTGAGTACGTTTCCCTCATTATCCTTTATCACCTTTACCTGCTGCACATTTTTACTAGCTTGGTCCCTCTGTCTAGCCAATCGGTACAGGTCCTTTTCTCCCTCCTTAGTGTCCAACCTTTTATACAACTCTTCATACGCCTTATCCTTAGCCTTCACCACCTCTCTCTTTGCCATGCACCTCATCTCCTTATACTCTTGTCTACTTTCTTCATCTCTTTGACAATCCCACTTCTTCGCCAACCTCTTTCTCTGTATACTCTCCTGTACTTCTTTATTCCACCACCAGGTCTCCTTGTCCTCCTTCCTCTTTCCAGATGTCACACCAAGCACCTTTCTAGCCATCTCTCTTACTAGCTCTGCTGTAGTTACCCAGCTATTTGGTAACTCTTCACTGCCACCCAGTGCCTGTCTTAACTCTTCCCTGAACATCACCTCACAATTACCCTTTTTTAATTTCCACCATTTGATCCTTGGTGCTGCCCTCACACTCATCCTTCTCTTTTTGATCACCAATGTCATCCTACAAACCACCATCCTATGCTGCCTAACTACACTTTCCCCTGCCACCACTTTACAGTCTCCATTCTCCTTCAGACTGGCCCTTCTACATAAGATATAATCCACCTGTGTGCATCTTCCTCCACTCTTGTATGTCACAAAATGCTCCACCCTCTTGTTAAAATATGTATTCATCACAGCCATGCCCATCCTTTTCATAAAATCCACTACCATCTGACCTTCTGCATTCCTTTGCTTAACACCATACCTAACCATCACTTCCTCATCCCCTCTGTTCTCTTCACCAACGTGCCCATTGACATCTGCTCCAATCACCAGTCTCTCACCCTTGGGTACAGTCATCACCACTTCATCAAACTCACTCCAAAATTTTTCTTTCTCATCCATCACACACCGAACTTGTGGAGCATATGCACTAACAACATTCATCATTACACCATCAATTTCCAGCTTCATACACATCACTCTATCTGACACTCTTTTCACCTCCAAAACACTCTTAGCATACTGTTCCTTCAGGATAATGCCTACACCATTTCTCCTCCCATCCACACCATGATAAAACAATTTGAAACCGCCTCCGATACACCTAGCCTTGCTCCCCTTCCATCTGGTTTCTTGCACACACAATATACAACCTTCCTTTGGTCCATCATATCAGCTAGCTCTCTCCCTATACCAGTCATACTGTCAACATTCAAAGTTCCGACCCTCACTATCACAGTCCTAGCCTTTACCTGCTTCGGGCATGCCTTCCCCCTCCTCTCCTCCTTCAGCCAACAGTAGCCCAATTTCCGTCAGCGCCCTGTTGGCCATCAGTACTGGTGGCAGTCGTTGTTAACCCAGGCCTCGACCGATACGGTATGTATTTCTGTACTGTTGTCTGCATGTATGATTTGGCAAAATTATATGCCGGATGCCCTTCCTGACTCAACCCTCCCCATTTATCCGGCTTGGGACCGGCAAAAAGAAATGCACTGGCTTGTGCAGCCCCAGAAATGCCTGCTCACATGCTGGGGTCCATACTACCTTATCTGGCCTGTTCTTCCTTGTCAGGTCTGTGAGGGGAGCAGCTATGGTACTATAATTGGGAACAAACATTCTGTAGTACCCTGCTGCCCCTACGAATGCCCTCACCTGTTTTTTGGTAACAGGTGCAGGCCATGCCTGAATAGCTTCCACTTTGGCAGATTCTAGCCTTACCTTACCACTCCCCACTCTGTCCTAGGTAGGAGACCTCTGCCATACCCACCTGACATTTGCTCAGCTTAATGTTTAACCCTGCCCTCTGTAGTCTGCCCAGCACCTCCCTGACATGCTGAAGGTGCTCTTGCCAGGAATGGCTGTAGATAGCAATATCATCCATGTAAGCAAGGGCAAACCCTCCTGCTCCTACTAAGATATGATCTACCAGCCTCTGGAAAGTCGCTGAGGTATTCTTCATCCCAAAGGGCATCTTTGTGAACTCATACAAGCCAAAAGGAGTCACAAAGGCTGACTTCTCTCTAGAACTGGGAGTCAAGGGCACCTGCCAGTAACCCTTGGTAAGATCAATGGTTGTAAGATACTTAATCCCACCCAGCTGCTCTAGGGCCTCATCTGTCGTAGGCATGGGGTAAGCATCCGACTCTGTGTGACTATTTAATTTCCAGTAATCCACACAGAACATGTTGCTGCCATCCTTCTTTGGCACCAATGCCACTGGTGGGGCCCAGGGACTGTTGGACTCTTGAATCACCCCTAGTTCCAACGTCTCCTGTACCTCCTCCTTCAGTGTGTGTGTGACTCTCTCAGGCACCCTATAAGGGGCCTGCCTAATAGGCTTTTGGGGTCCTGTATCCACCTGGTACTGCACCAGGTGGGTGCTCTCTGGTTTCCCAGTGAACACGTCCCCAAATTCCTGCAACACTGCTTGGATTTCTCAAACCTGGGTAGGAGATAGCTGCTGGGGCATTGCTACCCCTTCCACTGAGGTGTCAGCCCAAGCCTCACTGAGATCATCACTCCCAAGATCTCTCTGACTCCTCCTGCAATCCACTGCAAATGCTCAGCACAAGGGCCTCCCTATCATGGTAAGGTTTCATCATGTTAACATGGTACATTTTGTACCCCTGCCATCTGCTTAGCACTTTCTACCATGTAGTTAACCTCACGTACCTTTCTTACCACCTTGTAGGGTCCCTCCCAAGCTGTCTGCAACTTGTTGTGTCTGACAGGAATGAGAACCATCACCTGCTGCCCTACAGCATACTCTCTAGCTCGAGCATTCCTGCCATACCACACCTTTTTCTGTTGGGCTTCTGCCAGGTTCTCCTGGGCCAAGCCCATGAGTTCCCTGAGCCTTGTCCTGAGGCTCAGGACATATGCCACAACAGACTCCTTGTGAGACTCTCACTCACCTTTCCACTCATCTCAAATTAAATCTAGAGGTCCCCTGACCCTATGCCCATGCAGCAACTCAAATGGTGAAAAACCTGTGGATTTCTGGGGAACCTCTCTGTAAGCAAACAGATGGGGCAAACATTTGTTCCACTCCCTCTTAAACAGATCTGCAAATGCCTGTAGCATGGACTTCATTGTAGAATTTAACCTCTCAACAAGACCATTAGTCTGGTGATGGTAGGGGGTGGTCTTCATGTGCTTCACCCCACAGAACTTCCACAGACAAGCCAGCAGGTCTGACATAAAATTGGCATATCGGTCATATTTCCTTTGGGAAACCTACCCTGCTGAAAATCTCTAGCAAAGCATTTGCTACCTTCACAGCCTCAATGGAGGACAAAGCCACTGCCTCAAGGTATCATGTAGCATAATCTACAATCACTAGGATATACATTTTCCCTGTGGAACTTGGGGTACTCAGAGGACCCACAATATCCATAGCTACCCTCTGAAATAACTCCTCAATCACAGGCAAAGGCATCAGAGGTGTTCTCACCTCGTCTCCTGCCTTGCCTACCTTTTAGCACTGCTCACAGGTCCTGCAGTACCCTGTTACATCTCTGGAAATTCCAGGCCAATAAAAGTTTTGCATAATAGGTCTCTTTGTACGTTTTATGCTCATATGACCTGCAAAGGGAATAGCATGGGCCATGGCTAGAAGCACCAGATGGTAAGCTCTAGGCACTACCAACTGCTGTACTCTCTCATCTTCTAGCCCTCCGTCAGGGATCCACTCTCTGTATAGTAATCCTTTGTCCCAGTATACAGATTCCCCCTTCCCTTGAGAATCAGGTGCCTCCCTAGGTACCTGCCTCAGTCCTTGCAACGTAGGGTCTGCGAGCTGAGCCTGTCTCAAGTCTCTCTTGTAACCCTTCCCAGCTCCCCCTCCACAGGAAGTCTGGCATCCTCTGACAGCGGTGCCTCACTGTCAGCCTTGGTACTACTACTCACCTCTACCTTTGCAGTTACCCTGTCCAAGGGAACATCAGTACCCACAAGTAGCTGTGGCTCACATTCAGTCTCACTGCTACAGCATAGCTTACTCCCTGAAGTAAACACCTCAGCAGTCCTGGCTGCAAGTATGCAGTCGGTCTGGGTCCTCCCAGGCTACTAGACCCAGATGCTTGTCTTTTAGCCTCACTGCATTTAACTGCATAAGTACATGGTACTGCCTCATCCAAATCCTTCCCTCTCAGGACATCTGTAGGATGGTAGTTCATACTCCAGTTGTCTCAAGACAACCTACTATTGGCATTTTGACTTTCCCACTTACTGGCTCTCTCACCTTTGGTTCCCCAATTTGCCTTCGTGGAAATCTGTTTGCCACATGGCCCCACTGGTTGCATTCAAAACATTCAGCCCTAGCTACTGGATGTGTACCTGGACTAGTGGCTTCCCCTGCTACTGGCAGATTCTGTTGGAGCAGTCTGTACTTCCCAACATGGGTTCCTTTAGTCCCATGAGCAGTACTGGAGGTCCCTTACCTGTGCAGGGCTGCCCTGCTTGCTAGGTATAGGTCTCCCTTCTTCCCCAACTCCTCTGAAGTAGTACACTGTCTATCAGCTAACCAGATCCTCATGTCTTCAGGCAAAGAGCTAAAAGCTTGTTCCCTCACCAAAAGGTCTGCCAGCCCTTCAAAAGTGGTGACCTGACATCCACTCACCCAGCTATGAAAATAAGTGCTCAGTTCAACAACATATTCACATACATTTCCATCTGCCTTGCTTCTATGCTCACAAAACTTTTTCCTATACATTTCAGGTGTTAGCTTAAAACATTCTAGCAAATGTCGTTTTACAGCAGTATAATCAAAACAGTCATTGTCATGCATTTTTGCTAAAGAAGTTACAGCTTTACCGTGGAGTAAGGGGGTCAGGAACCGTACCCAGACCCTGTGGTCAAATTCATACTGTTTACATACCCGCTCAAACATATGAATGAAGCTATCAAAATTATCCCCCTCTTTAAACTGTGGAAGAAATTTACTGACCTTTTGTGCTTCTGGGGTCCGGTTGCTCCCTTCCCCATTACCTCCATGACTCTGGCGAAGAGTCAGTATTTCCCTCTCATGCTTTCTCTGCCGTTCCTGTTCTTCAGCTTCTAGGCTCCTCATTCTCTTGGCTGCTTCCAGTTCCATATGCCTGACCTCCAACTCAAGTCTCTTTAGCTCCAGCTGGATTTTTAAGTCCACTGCAGAAAGGTTGAGCTGTCCATTTTCCAAGAATATTTTATCTTCACGGTCAGTCTGATTATCCTTCAGGCTGCTGTTTTCTGATGCAGCTGTAACCAAGACTGCAATCAGGTCTGCCTTGGGTTTCCATGCACCAGCCCCTTAGTCTGGCACATCTCCGCCAGCTGGCTCCTTGTCAGCTTTCCATAATCTTCTGCTGACATGCTGCCTGCTCACCCTAACTAACACTAAGCAAACAAAAGAAACAATTGTGATCTGACCTCTTGGTATACACTGCATGGCTGTTTGAGTACAAAACACTCCTGGAGATCACTGTACATAAGCTACAGGAATTTGCTCTACCCATACCACTACAAGCCAGTTACCACTGCCAAACACTTGTGAGAATCGTGCCCTGGCCCAGCAATCAAGGAGCCTCAATCCTCACCACTAATACCAGAGAGGTCGTCTCCTGGAGGAGGAAAGGATATCTAATGCACACAGTAAAGCACAATTTCCCTTAAGTGCACACAGAGATCACAGTCAGTAAGGGGATGGCTGCTCCCTTGCTCACCAGATCCCCAATAAGACTCCCCACTGGCACAGCTATAGGGTCCAGGTCCCAGCCTAACTGGGCAAGCTAAAACCTCCAGTACCCTCTCTGTCCAGCCAATGCTTTGTGTCCCTGCCCAAGTAGCTGACACAACACACACACACTTTTAGATAAGTATTTATGCACTTTACAGACACTCCTGGGAAATGCTGACGCAGATTCTCCAGCTGTGCCCCTTTACCCAGACTATACGGTAGTAATGACTGCCACCATCCAGTTAATAATATCAGCTACTAAAAGGCCCTTAAAAGGGTGTCCAATTATTACTGTGCAATATTAATATCCAATGGTAATGTGACTATACAGTCTAAGGCTTATTGGAAGGGCTTAGACAGTAAACTCTATAAATATATAATGTACTCCAAAGCATACTTCATCTCTACACAAACCAGCCACAGGTAGAAGGTTTTAAATATATTTAATAATAATTAATTAAAACACAAGACAAATCTACTACACCACAGAGATATCTAAGAGTTCACAGATTACACATAAACTTAAAATAATACAGTAGGACAGGTCTGGTTTCAAAGAAAAATACCTAATTGATCTTTACTAGCTTTAACTATTCCTACAAGATATCACAGCGCTAAAAACTTACATGTGAGCATAAGCAGAGTGCTGATAAGTTAGATGTCCAGATCAAAATGCTCCAGGTCTCTTGTGAGAAATAGTATTTAAACATTACTAACAAACATGTCTCTAAGGCCCTCCCAAAATTACATAATTTTTGACACTTGGGTTTTCCCAGTATTCATATTGCATCATCATAACACCTGGTCTGAGTTCTCAGGCCACAAGCTGCATTATTTAGCAATCTAACCCCTCCTCAGAAACTTACAACTATACAAGACATTTCACATATATATGCTAACAGAAACTAAAGCAATAAAAACACCTCCCACATCTAACTTCTAGTCATAAACTTTAGCTTTAAAACAATGGGCATGAAATCTTTATCCAGCCGCCCTCAGGCCGAATTCTAACATGAAAGGATACAACATGCTTCACTGGGCCAGTAGAGTGCAATGTTGTCACATATTTTGCAGTTCCACATTTCACAGTGTTTTCTTACATTTAAAAAAACAAGCCTGTATTTTACATTTATTTATACAGTTGATAGAATTGTATATTAAATTCTATTTGACTAGGCTGGCAGCCTTCACCCATCTCTCCCCAGTCGTCACAGAAGGGTTACACTTGTTTGTGAGCATGCTAAATATCATTGCTTTTGTTTTGGAAGCTTTTAGTAATAAATAGCCATTTTGCAGCCAGTATTAAGTGGGAAGTTGGTTAGCAAATAGCTGAGATAGAACAGAAACCTGAGGTACTCCTAATTTGAATTGTGAGAACTCTGAATGTCAAGTCCAGTTTTGACTCTGAAGTGTCTATTGGCAAGGTAGCTTTTAAAATAGATTGCTGCAATGGGACAGTGGCTTGCATTTGTGAGGGTTGCATGGAGAAGGGTATGGTCAACCAAAATCTAAAGCTTTGATGAATAAAGACCGCTCCCCTAGGGTTGCCTTTGGCTATATTGACTAAAATTTGAACAGTTAGTGTCCAAAATGCAGCCATGGTGCTTATTCCTGACTAGAAACAGCATAGGTATAAAGAGACCATGGGGTAGGTGGGTGAGTGTGAGTTTGAGTGTGAGTGATTTCATGTAGTTTGACAACAGTAAATAGACCATTTTTAGTTAGCTTGCCTAATGTGTGCAGAACTAAGATAGGTCTAAAATCCTGTGAAAAGTGTGGTATTAAAATGTTTGTGTGGGGTGACTTTAGCTTTTTTTTCCTAGCTAGAAGGCATGATACTTTTGCAGAGAAAGTTGTTGTAAATTTGTTTGAGGGCTGTAATGGTGCAGAGTTGGAATAGTTTTTATACACATGCTCTGACTTAGAATGCCCCCCTTTTATCTGCCTTGAATGCGAGACAGAATCTAAGGCCATGCTATCTGTTTACTGTGGTTTCTTGTAGATTTCTCCAAGCAGATTTTAATATTAGTTCATTGTCCAGAAATGAAAGAAATTTTGTAACTGTGTGGATGTTAAGTTGTCTATCTCACCTTCGTTCTTGCTGTTTGGGATCAGAGCTGATCCTCGGCTCCGACTCAGCCATCTTCAATAGCTCGAAAGCTGTTTACTAGCTCAAGGCTACCCCTTATCCCATGATGCCTAGCGAAAGCTACTCAGATCTTGTTTGCCACTTCAGCTACGAGGTGTCATTTCTGGCTCAGGCTTGTATACTTTTGTATATTTGTATATTTATATTTGTTAAAACTTCTTAAAACTAGTGTATACTTCCCCTTATAGTTTTATTCTCTGTGGGTGTTGCTTCCTTCCGCAGTCCCTTTTCTCTTAAGAACTCGTTTAAATTAGAGAGTCCCCCCCCCCCCCCCGCAGGACAGCTGTTTAACTTCGAGGCTCTCCTTCCCTTCCTTTTTACTGTAGATATATATATATATATATATATATATATATATATATATATATATATATATATATATATATATATATATATATATATATATATATATATAAAAAAAACTGTTGTGTTCGTTTAGTAGTGTAGAGATTTTTTTGTCTGTATTGTGGCACTTGGATTGTGTGTAGTGGTAGAGTTATGCGAAGGATACGAACGTTTCTGGCTTCAAAAAGTGTGGCTCATGCTGTCAGAAAATGTCTGACAGATGGGCACAGTAGTTGCGTTTATTGTTTGGGCACTGTTCACCTGCAGGACTCTTGTTCTATTTGCCATGCCTTTAGTCCAAGGGTCTTGTAGGAGAGCAAAAACAAATGAATCCTTCGGGGTTTATTGAAGCCTCAGGATTCACCGGCAAAGAGTTCCCAGCCAGTGAAATCCCCTAAATCTGTCAAACCGTCGGCTCCACCTTCGGAGCCGACTCCTGTACTAGAACAACCGAGTATGTCGGTTACGGCTAGCACAGACAAGACAACTCATCCGTCGGCTCCATCAGATGTTTCGGAGCCATCACTGAGCCATAAGAGACTGAGGTCCCCTTCTGTAGAGTCCATCCACTCGGCAGCTCGGTCACCATTATTACAAAGTGAACATAGCCACCATTCCTCACACTCCTCTCGATCCTCTCGGCTTTCGGATCATGATGTGTGGAGAGTAGTAAATAGGTTGCTTAAGTCACAGGCACTAGCTAAATTACTATCCAGCCCACCTCAACAGCTGTCTGCTCCAACCACCTCTATTTCCATTCCTCCTCCGATTCCATTGAGTTTGGAGCCGGAGTTCATTGGTGTGCGGGTAGTGGAACCGTTGGCTCTGATCACCATCTCTCCTTTGGCTCTGATTACCTCGATTGTTCCTTCTTTTGAGGAATCTGGATGCCAGGGCTCTCTCGTCGGTTCTGAGGGAAGAGTGGCATCGGACCCCTTCTCCCCCTCGGAGCTTTGGCGCAGGTGAGCTCTGCTCCAACATCGGCCTCGGAGCCGTCGCCCTCGGTGCGGAAAAAGATTCCCATTTCTTTGGAATCAGAGCTTTCTCTGCCTCGAGGGCAGGACGCCTTCGAGGTCATGCGGAGTGTGCTGTCCCCCGAAACAGCTCTACTACCAGCTCCATCGGCTCCGTCCCCCATTGTGTCTGTGCCAACCTCTGCTCCTCCTCCAGACCCCAAGCATAGGGAGCCGATGCCCCAGGACACCCCATTGGGTGTTCCCTCTTCTTCTAAGGCCTCCCCTGATCACTCTGAGGAGCCCCCTTGGAAGAAGTGCAAGAGGAAGCACATTGACTCCCCCGAGTCTGTCACTTCAGATACGGTCTTAGATGAATCGGAAGGGTCGCCGATGTCCCCCTCTGAAGAGGTTTCCTTTTCGGACATCCTTGAAATGCTTAGGCAGAGGGGGAACTGGACTTCCCTAGCCCCTACCGAGGATGAGTCTGTATTCCTGGACACATTTGGTTCCCGAACTTCCACCCCCTGGGTTTCTCCTCCTTTCGACCCACTCATGTCTGTGGTGGCTCGAATGGCTTGGTCAGATCCAGACACTGTGGAACCAATTCCGAGGAGACCTAACAAGTTTATTACAGCCCCCCAGGATAAGCAATTCCTTTCCAAAGGTGTGCCCGTTGATGCCATGGTGGTAGCAGCATCCACCAAGAAAGAGTTAGCAGAAACCTCTTCATTTGTTCATCCCCCTAACAAAGAGTCTCGGACAATGGACAGATAAAGAAAGCGAATGTTTGCTTCAGCGACCTTCTTGATGAGGTCCCTGAACTATGTCATTTTACTCATCTTCAAAGGGATCTCCTGAAAGAGCTTGGGAGATGCCCTTCAAGATCCTACAGCTGAGGGAGTACAAGCCAAAGTAGCTTTCCAGCTGGCAACTCTTAATTCCATAGTCAACTCCTCCATGAGGCTGATTTCCTATGCAGCCGATGGAGCGAACAGAGCCACTGGCACAGGTGTGGCCCTCAGGAGACATGCTTGGATGCGGCTGTGTCAGTTTGCAGAACCCTGTCAAATGTCCTTCACCAATACTCCCTTTGATGGCTCCTTTCTCTTTGGGCCTCAGGTGAAAGACAAGTTGACCAGGTGTGAGCAAGAAGGCAAGACTCTCTCTGCTGTGGCAGTCCATTTAGACCTTGCCCCAAGGGTCAGAAGAGTGGGAAGATGTGGTTCCAGAAATCCCAGGGATCCTTGCCTGACACACATGGTAATTTTCCTCCAGAGGCAGAGGGAGAAACAACAATAACAGACACCTCCCTCATGGCAGAGGGGGTCCGCAAAACCAGGGTGACAGAGAATCCTTCTCTGGCAAGCCCTTCCAGCATCCCTGAAGGGTTGCCCGGCTGCTCACCTCTGGAGGCAGTCGGGGGAAGACTTTTGCTGTACCCAAAAGCCTGGCAAAATTTAACAAGAGACAGATGGGTACTATCCATTATAACAAAATTCCTTTCCATCATTCCCCCTTACAGTCAAAAAAGGCCCTTCCAGATGTTCCACCCAATCTGAGGGAGAAAGCAGTCATAGAAGTTTCAAAACTGCTAGAAAAAAAGAGCCATACAGGAAGTACCCGCAGACCAGCTCGGATCTGGAACTTACTCAAGATTCTTTTTGGTACCAAAAAAGACAGGGGACTGGAAACTTATTCTGGATCTCAGCAGACTAAACAAATCTGTACAAAGAGAAAGGTTTTGGATGGTTACGCTACAGTCCATTCTACCCTTTCTGGGTCAAGACAATTGGATGTGTTCGAAAGATCTTCAGGACGCGTACTACCATATCAAGATGGACAGACGCTCCAGGAGATTTCTTCGCTTCCGGGTAGGGGCCAGTCATTACCAGTTCAGAGCTCTGCCCTTTGATCTCACCTCAGCCCCAGGGTGTTCACCAAGTGTATGGCAGTAGTCACGGCTCACCTGAGGCGTCAAGGATTCCAGGTGTTTCTATATCTAGATGACTGGCTCCTCACTGCTACCACCAGGCATCAACTCTTACAAGCGTGGGATTATACAATCACATCATGCACTCAACTAGGCATCATAATAAATTTCGAAAAATCTGCCTTGTTGCCCTGTCAGTCTATCACTTACATAGGAGCAGAATTAAACACAAGGGAAATGTTTGCAAGATTACCACTGGAAAGAGTTTCCACAATTCGTCAACAAGTGTTAATCCTAATGCAGAGCAAAAGGATTCAAGTCAGATATGTCCTTCAAGCTCTGGGCTCCATGGCACCTGCCATTCTTCTAGTTCCATTGACGCATTTCCACATGAGAATTCTTCAGTGGCTTCTTTTCACGCAGTGGCCCTTTTAGGAGCTTCCCATGTCTCACATGATCCTGATTACAGAAACATGCAGAAGGCACCTGTCTTGGTGGATGGACTCCCCACTAGTGTCTCAGGGCAGACCTTTCATACAGCCTCCACCTGTAGCCACAGTGACCACGGGCGCCTCCCTGATAGGGTGGGGGGGCATTATCTGGGCAGGACAGTCCAAGGAACTTGGCAACCTCACGAGTACCATCTGCACATCAATGTCCTAGAAATGAGAGCCGTGCTTCTGGTGTTGCAAGCCCTTGAAGACTCTCTTCCTTCTGGGACCATTGCAATTCAAATAGACAACATGTCAGTGGTGTGGTACATCAACAAACAGGGCGGAACCAGATCCTACCCTCTATGTTGAGAGGCACTAGACAGTGGCAATGGGCGATTTCCTCCCAACGTTTTCTGATTGCGACGCACATCCCTGGGAGATCCAGTGTGATAGTGGACAGGCTCAGCAGGGCTATTCTCATGCCTTACAAGTGGTCTTTGAATCAGGAAGTTGCGGATCTTATCTTCTGCAAATGGGGACAGCCTTGCTGCGATCTGTTTGCCACCCCTCTCAATAGCAAATGCAGCAACTACTTCTCCCTTCTTCCGCTTCCAGGGCATATAACCAGAGACGCTCTAGTCCACGATTGGCCTCAGGGACTCCTTTATGCTTTTCCCCCCATTTCCCCTAATACCAAGACTCCTACAGAAAGCAAAATCGTTGGGTTGCAAAATGATCCTCATTGCCCCTTATTGGCCTCGACAAATATGGTTTCTGTTCCTGCACCCCTACCTTGTCGATCAGCCCTGGATTCTGGACCCAATTCCAGATCTTCTGATTCATCAATCAGCGAGTTTCATCAATCCCTCCAAACACTCCAGATTACAGGTTGGTTCCTCCACTTCCAACCTTAGCCAGGCTTCCCAGTATCTCCCCAGCAGTCAGTGATATTATCATTTCCTCACATAAGTCTATTACGAGAAAAATGTATGCTAGTAAATGGAAATGATTTTCTTACTGGGCAGAGTCTAGAAATGTGGATCCTTTCTCAGGCCCAGTCCATGAAATTCTTGAATTTCTAAAACAACTTTTTCAGTCTGGTGCAGCTTCCACTACTATTAGAGTACAGTTAGCGGCCATTTCAAATTTTCATATCGGATTGTTGAATTCTAACATCATGTCTCATAAGCTCTGTAAGGCTTTTCTGAGAGGAACATCTCTTCTTAGACCTCCAGTGAGAGATCCCCCTCCTCCTTGGGATCTTAATTTAGTCTTAACTTCCTTAATTTTGCCTCCTTTTGAACCAGCAGCATCATGTTCCCTTAAGTTTCTGTCTTGGAAACCCTTTTTCTGGTTGCCATCACTTCAGCTAGACGTGTCTCAGAACTTCAAGCACTATGTGTTCATCCTCCTTACTTGGTGTTTCACAAGGACAGAGTTTCTCTGAGGGCCAATCCATCCTTTCTTCCTAAAGTCTGCTCAGAGAACAATTTAAATCAATCCATAGATCTCCCAGTATTCTTTCCCAATCACAGCAACAAGGCAGAATACAAGCTACACCAACTGGATGTTCACAGACAATTGTGTTTTTACCTTCATAGAACTAATGAACTAAGAAAGTCAGACCAGTTATTTCTTTCTTATGCCTTCAACAAACAAGGCCTCCCAGTTTCCAAGGTGACCTTATCCAGATGGTTATCTAATACTATTACCTTTATTTACCAGTTACAGAATAAAGAGTTACCAGCTAAACTAAAAGGTCATTCTACCAGGGCATTAGCCACCACCATAGCTTTTCAGTCTAGGTTGCCCATAGATTGAACTGCCCATTCAATCTGTGCAGCTGCCATGTGGGCAAACCCTCGTACCTTTATCTCTCATTACAAGGTGGATATGGTCTCCCGGAGCAGAGCTGACTTTGGTTCCACTGTTCTGAAGAGTCTGTTCCAATGAGCCACCCATGATGTTAGGTGCTAGGGACACTGTCCCAAACAGCAAGAATGAAGGCAAGATAGACAACTTAACATAAAGAAGTTGTGTACCTACCATAACATTCCATGTTAGTTGTCTTCATCTCGCCTTCCTTCTTGTGTCCCTCCCGCCTTCCCCCGTCCTAGTGGACTGAGAGGAGTTCTTGTTTTCACTGGCTGAGTATTTTTTTCCTTATTGTTCTTCTGGCCAGGTTTTTCGTAACCTTTTCTATAATTAGATGTATTGAACAACTAGATGTTCTTCATCTCACATTGCTGCAGTCCTTACACTTGGGTAGTCCGCTGTCCTCGGTCGGCCCGAATATCAAAGTATAAGGCTGACGTCGGTCAAGGCGCATTTGACTGACATCAGGACGTCAGGGTACAAATGCGCATGACCGACGTCATATCCTCAGTCTTTTTTGCCGCATGGTCCGATGCAGAAGCAATATTGCAAGTGCCGGTTGGCGTTCTGAAATTTTTCGATTTCGGAGTTTCAGACCGAGTCAAAGTTGGCTAAGTACCCCGTTGGGGAATATTTTTGTTTTTTCTTGCCTCAGTGGTTTACCGGATGTCAGAAAAAGTGAATAATTGTATTTCTTGTGGGAAACAGATACCGCATAGAGACTATCATACTTTGTGTATTCCTTGTTTAGGGCCTGAGCACGACGTTGTTGGGTGTCGCTCTTGTGCTAGATTCAATAAGCGCACTATAAAGAGAAGATTAGATTGTGCCAGGTTAGTCTTCGGGAAGCGGTGCAATTATAAAATGCCGTCGGATGCTCCAACGCCCGCTTCTTCGAAGAAGCGCAAGGACAAAGCAGTTAAGCCTCGGCTAGAAGAACCATCCGTACCGGACGCCGGTTCTTTAGAGGTGTCGGTGGAGCCAGTGGTTCCACCGGAGGTTTCTTTGGTTTCCCAGGGTGAGACTTTGTTATTACAGGATGTGGCCTCTCAGGAGGCAGGTCAGGGTGATGGGGCTTCTCAGGTTACTATACTCCCCTCCCTGCCTAGGGTGGTTAGGCCCTCTCCTTCTGTTTCCAAGGCTTCTCCCAGAGGCAGGCCAGGTTTAGCTTCAGTTGGTGTCACCCCTAGTTCTTCGGGAACTGTGCCCAAGAAGCATATGCTTAAAATGGCAGAAGATTTGATTACTTTGATTAGGGGTTCTTTGCCCCCTCCTGATGAGACCTAGGGTGGAGCCTGAGCTAGGGAGTTTTGAGCAGGCTTCGGATGTTTCAGAGTCTTCGGCTGAAGACTTGCAGGAGTACTCTCCATATTCTGATTCTGATGTGGAGGATTCTACTCCTTCTGCTTCTCCTCCTGCGGATTTTTCCTTTTCAGAAACTCTTCATTCCATGAGGGAGCATTTTAAGTGGGAAGGTCAGGACTTCTCTGATTCCAGGAAAAGGCTTAGGGAATTTTTGTTTTTACCCCAGCATAGGCCTTTGGCTATACCTCCTGTTTTGGATGTAGTGGAAGATGTTTTTACAGAGGCTTCTCTTAATCCTGATTCTTTGCCCCCTGCTCCTGTTAAACCGGATAGGTATTACAGGGTGCCTGAAGCTCATAAGTATCTTTTTAAGAGTCCTAGGGCAGACCCAGAAACTGTTAGCCAGGGGCCTAAAGGTGTTAAGGCTTCTGTTGTCAAGAATCCGGTTCCTGCAGATAAAGAGGCCAGGGCCTTGGATAGATGGGGAAAGAAAGTTTATACTTCTTCCACTCTAGCTATGAGGGCTTTGAATTGCCAGTTTCACATGTTGAAATACCAAAACTATCTCCTTTCACAATTGAAGTCTAAGGTTGATGCTCTGGCGGAAGGTATTGATTGTAAAGAGTTACAAGATTTAGTACATGTTTCTGAACAGGTGGGTAAGCATTCTTTGCAATGTGGTTTTGATGCTGTACAGGCCTCTTCTAGGGTGGCTGCCACTGGGTCAGTTCTTCGCAGGCACGCCTGGCTGAGGGATCAAAATTTATCTGACCATGTTAAAACAAGGATTTTAGATGCTCCTTTACAATCTGATGTGTTGTTTGGTTCTCCTGTTGAGGCAGTTTTAAAGAAAATGGAAGACAAGGCTAAGTCTATGCAGACTGTTAAAGATTTTTTGCAGGTTCAGCCTCCAAAGTTTAGTAGAAATTGGCCTGCTAAAGGGTGGACGTATCCTTCTTATGATTCCCAGTCTAGGGGTAGATCTAGACGTGGTAGGGGCAGAGCTCAGGGCTCTTTCAGGCCTAGAACAGGAGTTCACCTGCACAGTCTTCAGGTGAGGGCAGGGGTCAGTCCTTTCGTAAACAGACCCAATGACCTACCTTTTCAGCTGCCAGAGCCTTCTCGTCTGGCAGCACCTTTGGGAGGAAGGCTGGCACTTTTCAAAGAAAATTGGAGTTTAATTACCCAAGACAGATGGGTATTGGATGTCATACACCACGGTTACAGGTTTTATTTCCATACCTTGCCTCCTTTCAGAGGCATGCCAGACGTTCCTCCTCAACAAAGAATAGAGACTCACAAGCAAATTTCTCTGTTACTTCAACTAGGGGTCATACAGCCGGTCCCTATGCCAGAAGTGGGCCTAGGATTTTATTCTCGCCTGTTCCTAGTACCAAAGAAGGGGAACACGTGGAGACCAATTTTGGATTTATCTATCCTCAACACTTATCTGGAAATTCCCAAGTTCAAAATGTTGACGTTACAACAGCTTTTACCTCTGCTGGGCAAAGATCATTGGATGGTAACTTTGGATCTCAAGGAGGCTTACCTTCATGTTCCTATCAGACTAAGTTGCAGGAAGTATCTGCGTTTTCGAGCTGGGACTTCTCACTATCAGTTCTCTGCATTGCCCTTTGGCTTATCTACTGCGCCCAGAGTGTTCACGAAAGTTCTGGCTCCAGTGATAGCTTTCTTCAGGCTGAAAGGAATACAGATCTATCCTTGTTTGGACGACTGCCTGATTCTGGCTCAAGGAAGGGAAGAACTTCTTCATCATTTGGAATATGTGATAGCAGTGCTAAGATGCCTGGGGTATTCTGTGAACAAAATAAAGTCCAGTCTAGTACCCTCTCAGGACATGTGCTTTCTGGGTGTAAGACTGAATACAGCATCCCAGATGGCCTTTTTAACCCCGGACAAACAAAAGAATCTTTCCCTTTACTTCCATCAACTATCTCATCAGTCCGGGCTGACTGCAAGGACAGTCCTTCAAGCCTTAGGGTTCATGGCATCTTGTATTCTGGTGCTTCCCAATGCCAAACTGCATATGAGGAAGCTACAATGGTATCTCAAAATGTATGGACACAGCACTGCCAGGATCTGGACACTGTCATTCAAATAATACCTTGCATTCAAAAGGAATTTTTGTGGTGGGCTCAGGAATGTCACCTAAACAAGGGACTCTCTGTGACCCGGCCAGAGGCGAGTCAGATTTTAACGACAGATGCCTCAGACAAAGCTTGGGGAGCTCATCTAAATGGAAAGTGGATACAAGACAAGTGGCCTGCCAGACTACAACATCTACATATCAACCTGAAGGAGATGTTAGCAGTCCAGTTTGCATTAATAGCTTTCAAGGATTTACTTCTTCCAGGGCAGGTGTTGATTCTAACAGACAACACAACTGTCATGTGGTACATCAACAAGCAAGGGGGAACACATTCTTATCCTCTATGCAGGCAAGCAATGATTTTGTGGGAGACTGCTCTCAGTTTACAGCTCAATCTTCAGGCAAGGTTTCTGCCAGGAGCACAGAACTCCTTAGCAGATGTGTTGAGCAGACGAATTATGGATCCCCACGAGTGGAAATTGGATCCTCATGTATTTCAGAAATTGACAGTGTCATGGGGAACTCCAGACATAGATCTGTTCGCTTCTCCACTAAACCATCAGCTGCCAAAGTTTTGCACAAAAAGGTTTCATCCCACAGCTTGGAAAGTGGATGCTCTTTCTTTCAATTGGAGCAATCTTCATGTGTATGCCTTTCCACCTCTGCCTCTCCTCCCAAAGGTACTTCTAAAGGTCAGACAGGACAAGCCAAGGATGATTTTAATAGCTCCAGATTGGCCTCGACAGCACTGGTACCCATTACTGAGAAGTCTGGCACGGAAGCCTCCATGGCCTTTGCCTTGATTCCACACCTGTTGTCACAGGAGGACAGCCATTTGCTCAATGTCAAACTTCACTCTCTTCACCTAACAGCCTGGCATATTCTGTTTTGAACCATAGAGGGTCTCAACTTCCACAACAAGTTTTGAATGTGATTTTGGAAGCTAGAAGGCCTAGTACAAGGAAAGTGTACGCAGATAAATGGAAGAGATTTTTATTTTGGAGTGCAGCAAAGGATTTTGATGTTTCTGAGCCTAATTTAAGTGTGGCTCTTCAATATCTTACTGAGTTACTGGACAAAGGTTTGTCCTTCTCTTCTATTAAGGTTCATGCTGCAGCAATTTCAGCTCACTATGAATGTGACCCTCCATTGTTTTCTCATCCTTTGTTCAAGCAATTTCTTAGAGGGCAAAGAATATAAGACCCCCACGTAGAGCTCCTACTCCTGCTTGGGATCTCAATTTTGTGTTGGAGAAACTCACTCTACAACCTTTTGAGCCTGCAGCTACTTCTGAGTTGAAATATTTATCATGGAAGACTGCCTTTTGTTGGCCATTACCTCTGCAAGAAGGGTTTCTGAATTACAGGCCCTTATGGCGGTTGAGCCTTTCTTGATTTTCCATAAGGATAGGGTATCTTTACGTACTAATCCTTCCTTTATGCCTAAGGTGGTTTCTAGTGTGGCTTTAAACCAAACTATTCATTTGCCTACTTTTATGCAAATCCCCAAAATAAAGGGGAAAAGATTTTGCACACTTTAGATGTACACAGGCAGTTGCGATATTATTTGGACAGAACTAAAGGGTTCAGGCAGTCTCAGCAGTTGTTTGTTTCTTTTGCTTTGAGTTCTCAGGGCAAGCCTGTGTCAAAACAAACTATTTCTAAGTGGATTGGGTTTTGCATAGCTTTCTGTTATTCCCATCATGGCAAGGAGATTCCAGCTGGGATTAGGCCTCATTCCACTAGGGCTACTGCCACTTCGACAGCCTTTTTGAGGGGAGTGGCAACCAAGGATATTTTAGAGGCAGCTACTTGGAGTTCAGTGCATACTTTCTCTAGGCATTATCACCTACCACTTTACTCTAAATCCAGGGCTGGTTTTGCCACTGCTGTTTTGCAGGGCATTTTGGCAGCTCCTGCTTCCTTGTAGTTTGGCCATCCTCCCTTACCTCTGCTTTGGGATTCTACCCAAGTGTAAGGACTGCAGCAATGTGAGATGAAGAACATAGTACAGTTTTGTACCTACCATAAATGTAGATGTTCGAAGATCCACATTGCTGCAGTCCAATTTACCCTCCCTCCTTCTCCTCTGTAGTTAGAGGTGGTTGTGTGGGTTGGGTTGTATATATTGTGTATATTGTATATATTGTACATATAATTAGTGCAAGGGTGGTTGGTTGTTTGTTTGCTGTCTTTTGGTTTTGACCTTTATTTTTAGGGTCTTCTGACATCTGGGGCAAGAAAAGACTGAGGATATGACGTCGGTCATGCGCATTTGTACCCTGACGTCCTGATGTCAGTCAAATGCGCCTTGACCGACGTCAGCCTTATACTTTGATATTCGGGCCGACCGAGGACAGCGGACTACCCAAGTGTAAGGACTGCAGCAATGTGGATCTTCGAACATCTACATTTATGGTAGGTACAAAACTGTACTTTTTTAGATAACTGGTTTTCCCAACTTATGTCTGGGATTATCTATTACAAACGAGATCTGAGTAGCTTTCGCTAGGCATCATAGGATAAGGGCTAGCCTCGAGCCAGTAAACAGCTCTCGAGCTATTGAAGATGGCCGAGTCAGACACAAGGATCGGCTCCAATTCCAAACAGCAAGAAGGAAGGTGAGATGAAGACAACTAACATGGAACGTTATGGTAGGTACATAACTTCTTTATCTAGGTGGAGTATTTGAGGTAGAAGCAGGTTTCCTCAGTGCTCTATGTGCCCTTTCAATTCCAAATGAAAGTCCCTGTTTCAAGTCTAAAAATTCAGGAATCCAGGTTAAGAATGAAATAATGTCTTCTCCTTCAGTGTTTTCAGGCAGACCAAAGATCCTTATGTTGTTTCTCCTTTCCCTGTTTTCTAAGTCATCTGTTTTGTTAAGCAGCCATGTATTCTCTGTAAGTAGAAATTCTTTTTGGAATTCTTCCTCTTTGAGTCTCCCTTAAATGTCATTTAGAGAAGTCTCTATATTTGTTATTTTTGTATGGTGTTGCTGTAATAGTTCCTTAGGAGTATGTCTGTTTTTGAGAATTTAATTTGAGGTTTTCCAAGTCATTTTTAAAGCCGTCCATCTTCAAAGATAATTCCTGTAAGGTAGATGTCATCAATTGCAGTTCTGTTTTCAAAGCAGCATCTGGATGAGAATTCCTTGAGTTGTTCATATTCAGTATACCTCCAAGTTACTTGACAGGAACATTTTTGTACATCTCCACCAAAATTGATAGTTATGTAGTTTAGTAGTTTATCTATAGATTTCTGACATTTTAAACTAGAAAATAAAATTTTCCTATATTATTATACTAGTTTATGGAGCTCTCAAAACTCACTGCTCTTAGTTGGCCATCTAAGCTCCGCCCCCATTTCTTATAGATTGTTAATAACAAATATAGCAGCATTCCAGACTCTTACATTCACATGTAATGGGTTACCTGCATTCAAACCATTGTACCCCATCAGTTGTTTAGTGGCTGCTAGTGATCCTTGATGGACATTGGTTCACAAAAGGCTTATCTGATGAGATTTGTTAGCATAGAAGACTTTGGAATTACATTATGCAGCACTGGCAGGTATGGCACCTTTGGTGCAATGATGCCGTTTGGGGCATTGGGCACACTGAGTTGTAATCTGGGTATCATTCCTACATGCTATGTTACCCAGAGAAAGAAATGTTTTTTTCATAAAGTTGGAACAATGATTTTTATTGAGAGAAACCCTCCACCATATTACCTCATCTGGTTTAGAATTCAGACCACAATGACAAAAACAAACAAATGTATTTAGAATATAGTACTGTTTCTGCACCCTTTAAAACATTTGCAGCAAATATTCTGCATAGAATACTTATGCAATATAGCAAAATAAAATACCAAAGTGCTGAATATGAAGGGTGAGGTGGTGCCATTTCAGAAAGACTGTGGATCTGTGTTTCTAGAATTACTAGATTGTGAATATATAACAGTGTTTCCTTACCCCTAAACAAATGAACTTGGAAAACTAGGACATATTTGAGCAAGAATATTACTGCATCAGTTGTATTGCCTGAGCTACATGAACCATGTAATATAATACTTTTGCTTCACATGAATTTAGTAAGGCTGAACTTTTTCCTAAAAAACTAGGGATGTTTATTACTAAAGAACTAGGTTAATTCACGGTTTATTTAGGGGTAGAGCAGTGGCACATCAGTTAACACTGACACCCCACAATACTTAGTTCTCCAGCTTTGTTCTCATCTGGGTGCCTTCTGTGCAGAATTTGCCCATGCTCCTCATGGATTACTGCTGCCTTAACTATATGGGTCATATCCTGCTAAGGATATAATAGCCAGACAGCTGTTTATAGCCTGTTAAGGATATAAGAGCTGGATGGCTTCCAGAGCTTTCAGGGACCTTCTGTATGTCCAAACCATTAATCTGCTTGAGTTGATCTGACTAAAAAGTCAGGTTTTGGTGCCAACCCCTTCAGAGCTTTCCTGCTGTTAAAACATGCTACTCTTGTAGGATTTTGAGGATCAGCGGTTAGCTAACGTTCCAGTGTTGAACAAAAAAATCCCTTTTGGAGAGACATTTCATGTAACTTTAACAGAAATCTTACTTTCTCTGTAAAACTTTATATTTAAAGCTAGGAGGAAATGTTTCTAATGAGTGTCATGTGAATTTAATTACTTTTAAATGGTTGCATTACTTTACTTTTGTAGTAGAAAGTTCAAAAGTTTTTCTGTGGTAAAAGTTATGTTGTGTTACTTTGAGGCTGGGTAAGCATTTAAAGTGTTTTAATGGGGCAAAAAGTTACTTTCTTACAACCAGTCTGTTTTACTGACTGCTGCTACCAGGGATCCCTGGGAATCTGTGTTCTTTCAGATTATCCATGAACAATCTACCAGTTCCTCAGTTCTTCCTTCTATCAGCCACAAAAAGAGGAAAATGATTATTCTTTATCACCATAGCAGGCCACTAAAGTGCAACGGCCACAGGTGGGTGACTTGACTGAGGGCAATACTGGTTTCTCAGATGATTCATATTTTTCTCTGGTTTTTACTGGTGTAGTTCCTACAGCCACCATGGACTAGGGATTAAGCATTTCTTCTGCAGCTGTTGGAGTGCCCTTGGCAGGCAAGAGAGTGTGAATGTTGTTGGTCATGGGAGAAGGTTCAGAGAAAGTGCTCTGCCTAGGCAGAAAGCTAATGCCCACACGTAGGGAGGATTTCCTGGCAAAAGTGGGTCTTTCTTCAGAAATTCCTGTTAAAAATAAATAAAAACGAATACACCTCTTTTCCTGTCTGTTACTCTGGATAGGAGTGATTTATTGAGTTTAGTTCAGGTTCTTGACCTTACTTGTAAAACTATTAATGGTAAAAGAAAAAAAAAAAAAGGATTCTTTATTTTCTGAAGAGATTCAAGATTTTAAGACTCAAAATGGTTGTAAAGGGATAGGTTCTGTTTAGTCTCCCCATGTGTGTGATTCATGTTCTAAGGAGAGTATGGCTTTGGACAGTCCCTTTGAAGTATTGTGTGTCTAAAACTGTTTCAGTGGGAAATCAAGATACTTCTCAGTCTCTAAGGAAGTATTGTAATTTATTGCAACTGGAATTTCCAGAACTTACCCAAGTTCCTCCTGTTCTTTTAGTTCTGCAGGCTGCCTCACGAAAAGCAGATAGGTTGTATAAAGTTCCTCAGTCTTAGGTTTGTATACATTCATCCCAGATCTGACTTGGCAGCTAGTGCTTTAGTAAACCCAGCTGCTGCTAAACATTGATTACTATTTCCACTCCTTCTGGCAAGGATGGAAGGGCTTTTGCTAGATTTGGGAAAAAGGTATATTCTTCTGCAACACTTGTTTTAGGATTCTGAACTGTCAAGTTCATATGTTTAAAGTTTATTCTTGCCTATTTTGAGAATATGAGGAATATTTTGGCATACGTTTCCTCTTCTGTGGATCTGCATTGCCATTCGGTTGCTTCTGTGTCTATAGTGGCTACCCATTGTTTGAAATGATTGTATGATTCTGCTAATGCCTCTTTGTGGGCTACTGCCACTGAAACTGTTGTGAGGAGGTTTGCATGGTTGCATTCCCAAAATCTCACGGAAGATGTCAAAAATGAAATTTGAATTCTCGCTTAGATGGAGACTTAGTTTCAGGATGTTCTGCTGCAGAAGAATATAGAAAGTATGATTAGAGGTAAACTGATTCAAGGGATCCTGCACATTTTCAGCCCTCCGCCTCAAAGTTTGCCAAGGGATTTAGTACTCCCGCAATCTTCTCTTAAAAGCAAAATAACTCGGCAAGCTGCCGGTAAACAAATGTTTGACAAACAATGGCAAGGAGGTTACAAAACAGGCAGGAACCACTAAACAAAAGGACAGTCTAACAAGTCTCAATGATTATATCTAAGACTTCTCTCCCCCTCCCATTCTGTCAGATTCCCGTAATCCTTCCTGAATGTTTTAATCGCCATCTCTCTCTTTCTGGCAATAAATTGTTTCAGAGAAATGCGATCTTTGACTATTCCAGCAATGTTACAGATGACACTGAGTCTCTCTCCCCTTTTCAATGGATCATCTCACATCTGCCAAACCAAATTCTCCTCCTGCCATTCAGTGCACGCTTTCCATGGGTGTGACAGAAGCTGTCCCTCCTCCAGTGTTAGAAGGGTTTTATTTAAGGGTGTGTCTGGTGCCAAAGTAATAGGATTATTGGAGACCATTTCTGACTCTCTCCTTTCTAAATCTGTTTGCAATAGTGCACAAGTTCAAACTTTTGCCACTTCTTATGAACCCTGATTTCCCATTCCAGTTTATTAGTAACAGTTTTAAAAGATGCAGGTCTTCACATTTAATGTTCAGGATTTCAGAATGTTTTTATGGTTTTCTGTGTCTGTATCACATTAGCTGTTTTCTGCATTGCTCTTTCCATCTACTGCTCCAAGGGTATTCCCAAAGTGTCTGGCTCCTATGATATCCTATTGCAGAATGCAGAGAATTAAAATTTTCCCTTACTTAAACAACTTGCTAATCTTTTCTAAACTGTCAGAAATCTTGCACCATGGTAAGGGATGTCCTACACAGACCGAGGCTCCAGTAGAAAGGTTTCATTTACATCCCACAGGATTGTTTTCCTGGAGCATCTCTTGCACACCTCAGTTCAAAGGGCTTTTCTTCTACAGGACAAAGTGGATCTGTATATAGATGTATTCCTGAAATTTTCTGCTCAGACTACTGTCTCAGGATTCTGGATCTCGAACAAACTATGATTCTCGTATAGCTTGCAATACTCCACATGAGAAAAATCCAATGATACCTAAAATTTGTATGATCCCAACATCAGCAGCTCCTGACATTTCAGATTCCAGGTTTTTTGGGAAATATTTAGATCTTTAGATGAAGACCTGACATTTCTCAGAACCCAGGTCTTCCTTTCTCCTTGTCAACTCCCGCAGAGTCACAGCAGGCATGACTGACTTTGCTTTGGGAGCAGTGTCTGAGGATAAAATTTCAGGGTCTTTGCAGCAGAAAAGACGGACCAAAATGCACAAATGCTCTCACGTGCATGCATGCTTATACACACACTTGTGCACATTCACAAGTACACTTAACCAAGTGCACATGCATGCACATGTTAACACGTGCACACACACACACACACTTGTGCAAGCGATCACACTCGAACAAGTGAACGCACAGGCACACACAAGCATGCACTTGTGCACGTGAACACAAAGGCACACACAAGCATGCACTTGTGCGAGTGAACACAAAGGTGCACACAAGCATGCACTTGTGCGAGTGAACACAAAGGCATGCGCACTTGTGTGAGTGAACACAAAGGCACATGCACTTGTGCGAGTGAACACAAAGGCACACGCAAGCATGCACTTGTGCAAGTGAACACAAACGATCACGCAAGCATGCACTTGTGCAAGTGAACACAAATGATCACACAAGCACGCACTTGTGTGAGTGAACACAGAGGCAAACACAAGCATGCACTTGTGCAAGTGAACACAAAGGTGCACACAAGCATGCACTTGTGCGAGTGAACACAAAGGTGCACACAAGCATGCACTTGTGCAAGTGAACACAAAGGTGCACACAAGCATGCACTTGTGCGAGTGAACACAAAGGCACACGCACTTGTGTGAGTGAACACAGAGGCACACACAAGCATGCACTTGTGTGAGTGAACACGGAGGCGCACACAAGCACGGACTTGTGTGAGTGAGCACGGAGGCACACGCACTTGTGTGAGTCAACACAAAGGGGCACACAAGCACGCACTTGTGTGAGTGAACACAGAGGCATGCACTTGTGTGAGTGAACACAGAGGCGTGCACAAGCATGCACTTGTGTGAGTGAACACAGAGGCGTGCACAAGCATGCACTTGTGTGCGTGAACATGAAGGCGTGCACAAGCATGCACTTGTGTGAGTGAACACAAAGGCATGCACAAGCACGCACTTGTGTGAGTGAACACAAAGGCACGCACAAGCACGCACTTGTGTGAGTGAACACAAAGGCACGCACAAGCACGCACTTGTGTGAGTGAACACAAAGGCACGCACAAGCACGCACTTGTGTGAGTGAACACAAAGGCACGCACAAGCACGCACTTGTGTGAGTGAACACAAAGGCACGCACAAGCACGCGCTTGTGTGAGTGAACACAAAGGCACGCACAAGCACGCGCTTGTGTGAGTGAACACAAAGGCGCGCACAAGCACACACTTGTGTGAGTGAACACAAAGGTGTGCACAAGCACACACTTGAGTGAACAAAGGCGTGCACAAGCACGCACTTGTGTGAGTGAACACAAAGGTGCGCACAAGCATGCACTTGAGTGAACACGAAGGCGCATGCACTTGTGTGAGTGAACACGAAGGCGCATGCACTTGTGTGAGTGAACACAAAGGCGCATGCACTTGTGTGAGTGAACACGAAGGCGCATGCACTTGTGTGAGTGAACACGAAGGCGCATGCACTTGTGTGAGTGAACACGAAGGCGCATGCACTTGTGTGAGTGAACGCATGCACTCGCACACAAGCACGCACTCGTGTGAGTGAACGCATGCACTCGCACACAAGCACACACTAGTGTTAGTGAACGCATGCACTCGCACACAAGCACACACTCGTGTTAGTGAACGCATGCACTCGCACACAAGCATGCACTCGTGTGAGTGAATGCATGCGAGTACACAAGCACGCACTCGTGTGAGTGAATGCATGCGAGTACACAAGCACGCACTCGTGTATGTGAACGCACATGCGAGCACACACGCATATGTGAATACATGCACATGTGTGGGCTCACCCAAGTGAATGTGAGCAGAAGCAAGCACAAGATGTTGGAATTTACCAATGCTGTCAACTCTCTCAATCATCTGTGATCCCTGAGACCTCGTGTTAAGACAACACCACAGTAATATGGCACATAAAAACATGAAAGAGAGGCAAATCCTATCCTCTGTGAGTATAGCTGTTGTAGCCTGGAATACATAGCTTTTCAGCATACTTTCATTGAACAGGCATCTTGCATACTGTCAAATTAAAATAGTGTGCCAGATAAGCTGATCAGGACCAGTACAAACCCTCATGGATGGAACTTTGAATAAGGAGGTCTTCCAGGATTTCATTCAGGTGTAAGGAAAACCTCAAATAGATCTTTTACCTCCACTCTTAACAATCAGTTGGCAAAATTCTGCTCCAGGGCTCCATACAAGAAAGCCTGGAAAATGCGTGCTTTTTTTCTACATGTACAGGAATGTTCCTATATGCTTTCCACCCATTCCACTAATATTCAGTGTCTTTCTAAAGATTCAGAAGGACTCCTGAAAGATCATTCAGATGACTCCTTTATTTCTGATCCAGGCGACAGTGTTTCTGCTTTCATTTGGAAATGGCCAAGAGCAAGTAACTCAAGCTTCCTCACAGACTGGATCTACTCACAAGAACAAGGATGTCGATACATTCCAACCCCAAGCATGAAATGACTACCTGGATGATAGAATTTTAATACTGTTTAGGCACTTTTTTTCTGCAGACATGCAACAAATATTAGAGGAGTCAGTAAAACCTGCTACTAGAAAATCATGTATGCAGAAATGGTAACGGTTTTATAGCTGATGCTGAGAAAACCAGCACCCATTCAAAGGTAGAGTTTCTCTGGTTCTTTACTCATGCAAGTTACTATCCTCCAGCCTGTCTTACTACTTAGTTAAGGTTCATTTGTCGGCTAATTCAGGATGTCTGCCAATCCAAAAGATCCCCCTATTACAATGCAGTCTCATGTAAAAATGTCTGTGAAGGGGGTGTTGAATATGAAACCTCCCAGAAAATGGGTGGCATATGTCTGGGATCCTAATTTTGTGTTGCAAAACTATATCACCAGGCTGGCTTTAGGTTCTTAACATGGAAGATAGTTTTTGCTGGTTGCTCTGAACTCTGCAAGATGAGTACCTGAGTTGAAAGCTCTTATGTTGGGTGTACCTTATTTCATTTTCCTTGAGAACTGTTCCTTCATTTGTACCTAACGTGGTATCTGTGTTTACCTTAAGCAGCAAAAAGTCCATCTACATGTCTTCTCTCCAGATCCTAAAATTGAGTGACAAAGGCTACTCTATACCATGGATTTATGCAGACAACTCTGGTACTATCTTGACGGAACAAAATCTTTTGGGAACTCTTATCGGCTGTTTATGTCCAGTGAAGGTAAAAAAAAAAAAAAGGGGGGGGGGGTAACCAGTGTCAAAATAGACTATTTCCAAATGCTTGTCTCATGTTATATTTTTTACACCTACCTCAACAAAGCAATTCTAGACAGGGTCAAGGGTCATTCTGTCAAGGCCATGGTTTCATCTGTGGCTTTTTGAAAAGGGTTGGATTCCAAAAGTATTATAGAAGCCATAACTTAGTTCTCTGTGCACACTTCTGCAAAGCACTGTGAACTAGATTCCTTCTTCTGGCCTAGGACTGGCTTTGCTAAGGACATTCTCCAGGCGCTCCTTTTTCATCCCAGTCAGTCTAAGCTTTGCTAATCTACCCTTGTAGCCAAGCTACTGCAGCAGTGATCCATATGATGAACATATTATAGTTGGTTAAGCAAAATGTGTATTTGAATGATGGCCACTGCAGTAGCAGCTCCACCCCCCTCCCCCTTATTTTTGAATGTCTTTTTATGCCAGTGTGTTTACTTAATTTTATTTTCTTAGCATTGCCTTTGTTAGGGCTTTAGCCTTCTGCACTTTGTATGAAAGCTCTGAAGGGCTTGGTGCCCAAACCTAAGTTTTAGTCACACAGCTTGAGTGAATAATGGTATGGGGAAGTGAAGGTGCTCTAAAGCTTTGGAAGCTGGCTCACTATTATGTCTTTGGCAGGCTGTCCGCCATATATCTATGGCTACTGCAGCTGTGATCATTCAAACATCTACTGATCTGAACTTGTTGACTTCAGTCAGTCTTAAACCTGTGGGTTTGGATCTGAAAATTGGATCCAACTCTGCCATATACTAAAGGATCTGAACTCTGAGCTCCTCCCCTATCCATAATGCCCTGCTCTCCCTTCATTCCCCCTAGATCTCGTTTGCCATGCTTCTGCTAGCCCTGGGTTATGAGACTGAGCTCCTCTTTTTTTTTTTTCTCATGAATGAAGAATTGAACATTTTTCTTTCTAATAATTTTATCTTTCTGTATTTGACTTTTCCTTTCTGCTTATCTTAAAGATTGATCTTTGTTCTGAGTCTTTATATTTTTATGAATGTATAGTTCTCTACCCTTCTCTGTAGAGTTAGTGTCTCTTCTATTCTTTCCTGATTTAAAAAAAAATATATATTTTTTTTCTGCAGCTTGTGTTGTAGAAACTATTTTATTATGGCAGAATCTAAACCATCCAGTTTAAAAAAAAAGTGTTACTTGTGGGCACAAAATACCTCTTTCAGATACCCACACTGAGTGTGTGGTATGTCTAGGGTATGTTATCTGGAAGCAGTCAGGGGAAACTTACCTTTACACCCAACAGCCTGGGAAGCCATCACAAATTATAATTGGATGTTAAATATCATATCCAGAGGTTATTCCATACCCTTTTTCCAAAATCCTTCCACAACCAAGAACTTCGATGATATTCCACCCAGTCAGAGGGAGGCTGCAGCCTTAGCGATTTCAAAGCTGCTCACAAAAAGAGTCATCCAAAGTGTCTCCCAAGTCCAGGTTGGATCAGGCAGCTACTTCAGATTCTTTTTAGTGCCCAAAAGATGGGAAACCTCGGACCCATTTTGGATCTCACCAACCTCAACAAATCAGTAGCCAAATCAAAGTTCCGAATGGTCGTGATTCAGTGCATTCTGCCCTTCCTGCAGAAGGACAACTGGATGTGTTCTGTAGATCTCCAGGGTGCATACTATCACATCAAGATGAGCAGGCACTCCTGGAGGCTTCTGTGCTTCTGGCTGGGAGCCATTCATTACCAGTTCAAAGTACCCCATCTTTGGTCTCACCACAGCCCCCAGGGTGTTTACCAAATGCATGGCAATAGTGGCAGCTCACTTGTGACTGTAAGGATTCCATGTGTTCCCCTACCTGGACAATTGGCTCCTCATTGCTCCCACCAGGCATCAACTCATCCAAGCCAGGGACTATCTTGTTCAGCTAGCCTCCATCTTGGGCATTTACATCAACCTAAAGAAGATGGAGTTTCAACCATTCCAACTGATAGACTTCATCAGAGCTCATCTGGATGCAACACTTTACTTAGCTATCCTTTCTCCAGACAGTATCTCCACCTTAAGACTCCTTATCAGACAGATCTTGGATATTCCTGCTTCCCTGGCAGGTCTTGTCCTCAGGGCTCTGTGTTCCATGGCTGTCACCATCACTCTAGTTCCAGTAGCATGGCCTCATATGAGAGTACTTCAATGGATTCTGGTGGCCCAATGGTCTTTACTGTTGTACCCGCTAAGTCACCAAATCAAATTATCTCTAGTATGCAGGGATTCCCTTCTCTGGTGGTTCCAAACAGATATTCTCCAATAAGGTCAGTTCTTCATTCCCCCCCACTGGGGGCCATAGTGACGATGGACGCTTCCCAGTTCGGGTGAGGGGGGCATTATCTGGGCCAAACAGTCCAAGGCACGTGGTCCTATCTTGAGACCAGTTTGCATATAAATGTCCTGGAGATGAGAGTGGTGCTTCTGGTGTTGCAAGACCATTCATCTCTTCCTGCTGGGACCATTGCATTTCAAACAGACAGCATGTCAGTTTAGTATATCAATAAACAGGGAGGAACCAAGTCTTACCCATTGTGTCAAGAAGCCATGATATTTTAGCAGTAGGCGATCTCTTATAACTGCTTTATAGCGACAACACATTTTCCAGTGAAGTCAAACATCCTGGCGGACAAGCTCAGCAGAACCATTCTGATGCCTCAAATGGTCTCTCAATACTTCAGTGGCGAACATGATATTCCAGAAATGGGGTCAACCTTACTGCAATCTCTGTTTCTCCTTCCAACACAAAATGCAAGTTCTTCGCCCTGATCCCTCCTCAGGGATGGTCATCAAGAGACACACTAGTCCATGCTTGGCCCCCTGGTGTACTTTATGCTTATCCTCATTTCTCATCTCCAGGTTTCTACACAAAGCTCAGAGTTTGAAATGCAAAGTAATACTCTTTGCTCCCTTTTGGCCTTGGCAAGTTTGGGAATCCCTCCCTTTGGTCTCATCTAATTTTTCTGCCATAGTTTCTGGATCCCATTCCAGATCATCTGTCCCATCCATCAGTACAGACCCACCCAAAACTCTTGAGCCTGAAACTGACCACTTGGTTGCTCCAATTTCAGTGATGGCTGGAACTTCCAGGCTTTCAGCCCCAGTGAAAAAGATCTTGAGTTGCACATAAATCTTCTACCAGGAAAATGTATAACAGTAAATTGAAGAGATTTTCAATTTGAGAGCATTAACACCATGTAGACTTCTTTATGACTCCTATTACTGCTATCCAGGACTACTTGGCCTCTGTTTTTCATAATGGAGCCAGATTCTCTACTATGAAGGTTCAGTTGGCAGCCATTTCTAACTTCCACATTGGGGAAAACTCATCTTTGTTGACCTCTTATAAGTTGTG